>NW_026647734.1:0-115000 GCF_950295315.1 Erinaceus europaeus
AATGCTGTCTTTATAAATACTTGCCAAGTAGGGTGGAAACAGGATGTGACATAGAGAGGGTGGAGAGAAAAGTGACTGGTGAAAATCAGAGTGTGACAGAGAAGGGGCAGATTAGGCGAGAATCCTATCACTGAACCACAAATGCCCTGGAGGGAGGGTGGAACTTGTTAACAGCGGTTATGTAAATAGAATGAAGTGGTTATGTAAATAGAATAGTGTTAAGCAGGGGGGAATTAAACCAAATGAAACAGAAGGGGTCTCATGCATACCAACACAGCAGGGCTGCGGGCGTCTCTGTCTCTCTCCTCTCCCTTCCTTTCCTCTCAATTTCTCCCTGTCTTTCCCAAATAAATAAAATATTTTTAAAAAAGAAAAAAATGTATATATATGGGATATTTATGGTGGTTGCTGGGGCAGGAGAGAGGGACAAAGACACAGCTCTGGTAGTGCAGTGGTGTGGGACCTGACCCCATTATGTCACCATCTCATAAATCACTTTTTCAAAAAGAAAATTGAGAGCGAGGATGACCCTAACGGCCAGTAGGAGCCTCCTGGGACGCACCAGCCATGCTCGTGGCGCCCAGCAGAGCAAGTGCCGAGCCTGCCGTGGGCGCGGGCGGCCCCTGGGCCCCACCCGGGCAGCGGGTCGCAGGCTGAGCCACCCGCAAGTGTCACTCCCTCGAGAGCTCCCAACGCATGTCAAGCAGGGACGTCGTGACCCCTCTCTGTGCTGAGGGGACGCCCTGCCGTCCTCCGTCGTGACCCTCTCTGTGCTGAGGGGACGCACTGTCGTCCTCCGTCGTGACCCTCTCTGCACTGAGGGGACACACTGTCGTCCTCCGTCGTGACCCTCTCTGCGCTGAGGGGACACACTGTCATCCTCCGTCGTGACCCTCTCTGTGCTGAGGGGACACACTGTCATCCTCCGTCGTGACCCTCTCTGTGCTTAGGGGACGCACTGCCGTCCTCCGTCGTGACCCTCTCTGCGCTGAGGGGGCACACTGTCGTCCTCCGTCGTGACCCTCTCTGCGCTGAGGGGACGCCGCCCAGGGGGCATTAATCCTGAAAGGAGAGTCTCCCGGGATGAGGACTGGCCTGGCACCGTGGGGGCTGGAGAGGAGAAGCAGGTGCCCCCTGGCACCTCGGGGCCGGCCTCTGAGGAGAGCTCGGCCCGCACCCCACAGCTGCGGTGGAGGCCGGCGTCTGGAGGTGGCCTCAGCACAGCTCCGCCTCAGGGTCCCCCGGCTGGGATGACAGCACGGTGATACCTGTCGCTGCTCCAGGTGGGCTTGGAGCCAGGGCCCCAGCCCCCGCCGTCCCGTCCAGGGCTTTGCGCGCTTCCGAGCAGAGGTGCCGGGAGCCACTCAGCCGAGCGGAGCTGAAGTCCCACCGCCCGCGAGGCCAGCTGGCGCCGGACCCCCCCCCCGTGCCCCGGTCCGGCCACGGCCACGTCTCCGAGGAGCCTGGTGTGAACCACAGTCCACTGAGCCGGCCTGCACGGCTGCTCTCGGGGCGCCCGAACATGGCTCCTGCGAGGCGGGGCCGGTGAAGGCCTGGCCAGGAGAGAGGGGCCCTGTGGCCTCCGAGCCGGGCCGGGCCCAGATCTGCGCCCCACCCTCCACCAGGCCGGAGCCTGGCTCGCCCAGGACGGCCGGGTGCTGGCAGTGGGGGACCCACAGGGACTGGCCAGGGGCTTCCCTGCTCCGAGCACGGGCCAGACGGACTTGGCAGAGGTGTCAGGGCTGCGCTCATTCTGCGAGCTGAGCGACACGGCAGGACACCAAGGGTCTCAGCCGGGTCAGGAAATGCGCTCAGGAAGCTTTGGAGCAGCTGAGTCCGACGTGTCCAGCGGGAGGTCGTCCAGAAAAGGCCTCTGGAGGACCTCACGGGTGACAGGAGCCGAGACTGTGCGCCCCGTAATAAAATCTAGACTTTGTGCCGAGTCCTTGGCAGAAAGCGCTTCTGGTCTGGCCCCTCCAAATCCACATCCCTCTGGGCAGTGAGGCACAGGGCGCCCTCGCTTCACGCCAAGCAAAGAGGCCGGGACGTCGCTGTTCTCACCCTCCCCCAGAGGGCTGGGGGGCAGGGTGGCCAGACACGGGGACCCCAGAGAGCTGGGGGGCAGGGTGGCCAGACACGGGGACCCCAGAGAGCTGGGGGGCAGGGTGGCCAGACACGGGGACCCCAGAGAGCTGGGGGGCAGGGTGGCCAGACACGGGGACCCCAGAGGACCCCAGAGAGCTGGGGGGGCAGGGTGGCCGAGGTGCAGAGGGTGCCATGGCCCATGCCGGGATGAAGTCTCTCCTCGACACCCTCCCCATACCTCCTCCTCCAGCCCCCACACCAGGATGGAAGGCTGCAACGCCCAGCTGCCGTGGACTTGCCCCAAAGTGCGACCCTGAAGCAGAGCTGACAGAGAAGGGAACAGATAGACCTGAGGCGGGCGGGCGGGAGAGGAAGCCCTTCTCGGCCCGTGACATTCGCCTGACATTCGCCTGTCGCTTGTTTCTGCGACCTAGACCTGCTCAGCTCTGATTCACAGGTGAGCTACACAGGGACGGACTGAGGGCTTCTGGAAAAGCACCATCTCTGGCTGTGCCTCTGTGGGAGCGGTCAGGATCAGGGAGAGCGGCGGCAGCTGGGCAGCTGGGCCCCGGCAGGGAACTTGCTCAGGCCAGAAAGCGCGGCCCGGCCAGGGGCGCCGTGCCGGCCCTAAGCCCTAGGTCTCGGGAGCTGGCGTGCATTTTGCTGAACACTGCTCTCTTCATTTTAACA
This sequence comes from Erinaceus europaeus, assembly GCF_950295315.1. Lineage (NCBI taxonomy): Eukaryota > Metazoa > Chordata > Mammalia > Eulipotyphla > Erinaceidae > Erinaceus > Erinaceus europaeus. The sequence continues at coordinate 2,776 of NW_026647734.1, forward strand.
AACAGAAAAAGCCTTTGAAAGGAAAACGAGAGTTTTCTGTTGTTGATTATCTGAGACTCAGAAAAGTTGCCTCTCTTCTGTTCCTCATGCAGAAGCATTCCTGACACTCGGTGGCCTCCCCTTGGCATGGCATCTCTCCTCAGAGCAGGGCCCTGCCATGAGGACAAACAAAGGGTTTGCTGTTAGTGTCTCCAGGGCGGGCGCAAGTGCTGAGGAGGCTCAGGTTACCATCCTTGTCTGGAATGAAATGTAGGTTGGGAGAAAACAGAAGTGGGCTGAACGAGTGAATCCTCTGACACTGCTGGCCACTGCATCCCCGACTTCTTTCCCTTTGCCTCCAGGGTCATCGCTGGGGCTCGGTGCCAGCACTGCCAATCCACTGCTCCTGGCAGCCATTTTCCACTGTATTGGACAGGACAGAGGGAAATGGAGAGGGGAGGGGAAGACAGGGGGAGAGACAGAGGGAAATGGAGAGAGGAGGGGAAGACAGAGGGAGAGACAGAGGGAAATGGAGAGAGGAGGGGAAGACAGAGGGAGAGACAGAGGGAAATGGAGAGAGGAGGGGAAGACAGAGGGAGAGACAGAGGGAAATGGAGAGAGGAGGGGAAGACAGAGGGAGAGACAGAGGGAAATGGAGAGAGGAGGGGAAGACAGAGGGAGAGACAGAGGGAAATGGAGAGAGGAGGGGAAGACAGAGGGAGAGACAGAGGGAAATGGAGAGAGGAGGGGAAGACAGAGGGAGACAGAGGGAAATGGAGAGAGGAGGGGAAGACAGAGGGAGACAGAGGGAAATGGAGAGAGGAGGGGAAGACAGAGGGAGAGACAGAGGGAAATGGAGAGAGGAGGGGAAGACAGAGGGAGACAGAGGGAAATGGAGAGAGGAGGGGAAGACAGAGGGAGAGACAGAGGGAAATGGAGAGAGGAGGGGAAGACAGAGGGAGAGACAGAGGGAAATGGAGAGAGGAGGGGAAGACAGAGGGAGACAGAGGGAAATGGAGAGAGGAGGGGAAGACAGAGGGAGAGACAGAGGGAAATGGAGAGAGGAGGGGAAGACAGAGGGAGAGACAGAGGGAAATGGAGAGGGGAGGGGAAGACAGAGGGAGACAGAGGGAAATGGAGAGAGGAGGGGAAGACAGAGGGAGACAGAGGGAAATGGAGAGAGGAGGGGAAGACAGAGGGAGACAGAGGGAAATGGAGAGAGGAGGGGAAGACAGAGGGAGAGACAGAGGGAAATGGAGAGAGGAGGGGAAGACAGAGGGAGAGACAGAGGGAAATGGAGAGAGGAGGGGAAGACAGAGGGAAATGGAGAGAGGAGGGGAAGACAGAGGGAGACAGAGGGAAATGGAGAGAGGAGGGGAAGACAGAGGGAGACAGAGGGAAATGGAGAGAGGAGGGGAAGACAGAGGGAGACAGAGGGAAATGGCGAGAGGAGGGGAAGACAGAGGGAGAGACAGAGGGAAATGGAGAGAGGAGGGGAAGACAGAGGGAGACAGAGGGAAATGGAGAGAGGAGGGGAAGACAGAGGGAGACAGAGGGAAATGGAGAGAGGAGGGGAAGACAGAGGGAGACAGAGGGAAATGGAGAGGGGAGGGGAAGACAGAGGGAGACAGAGGGAAATGGAGAGAGGAGGGGAAGACAGAGGGAGACAGAGGGAAATGGAGAGAGGAGGGGAAGACAGAGGGAGAGACAGAGGGAAATGGAGAGAGGAGGGGAAGACAGAGGGAGAGACAGAGGGAAATGGAGAGAGGAGGGGAAGACAGAGGGAGACAGAGGGAAATGGAGAGAGGAGGGGAAGACAGAGGGAGACAGAGGGAAATGGAGAGGGGAGGGGAAGACAGAGGGAGACAGAGGGAAATGGAGAGAGGAGGGGAAGACAGAGGGAGACAGAGGGAAATGGAGAGAGGAGGGGAAGACAGAGGGAGAGACAGAGGGAAATGGAGAGAGGAGGGGAAGACAGAGGGAGAGACAGAGGGAAATGGAGAGAGGAGGGGAAGACAGAGGGAGAGACAGAGGGAAATGGAGAGGGGAGGGGAAGACAGAGGGAGACAGAGGGAAATGGAGAGAGGAGGGGAAGACAGAGGGAGACAGAGGGAAATGGAGAGAGGAGGGGAAGACAGAGGGAGACAGAGGGAAATGGAGAGAGGAGGGGAAGACAGGGGGAGAGACAGAGGGAAATGGAGAGAGGAGGGGAAGACAGAGGGAGAGACAGAGGGAAATGGAGAGAGGAGGGGAAGACAGAGGGAGAGACAGAGGGAAATGGAGAGAGGAGGGGAAGACAGAGGGAGACAGAGGGAAATGGAGAGAGGAGGGGAAGACAGAGGGAGAGACAGAGGGAAATGGAGAGAGGAGGGGAAGACAGAGGGAGAGACAGAGGGAAATGGAGAGAGGAGGGGAAGACAGAGGGAGAGACAGAGGGAAATGGAGAGAGGAGGGGAAGACAGAGGGAGACAGAGGGAAATGGAGAGAGGAGGGGAAGACAGAGGGAGACAGAGGGAAATGGAGAGAGGAGGGGAAGACAGAGGGAGACAGAGGGAAATGGAGAGAGGAGGGGAAGACAGGGGGAGAGACAGAGGGAAATGGAGAGAGGAGGGGAAGACAGAGGGAGAGACAGAGGGAAATGGAGAGAGGAGGGGAAGACAGAGGGAGAGACAGAGGGAAATGGAGAGAGGAGGGGAAGACAGAGGGAGAGACAGAGGGAAATGGAGAGAGGAGGGGAAGACAGAGGGAGAGACAGAGGGAAATGGAGAGAGGAGGGGAAGACAGAGGGAGACAGAGGGAAATGGAGAGAGGAGGGGAAGACAGAGGGAGACAGAGGGAAATGGAGAGAGGAGGGGAAGACAGAGGGAGACAGAGGGAAATGGAGAGAGGAGGGGAAGACAGAGGGAGAGACAGAGGGAAATGGAGAGAGGAGGGGAAGACAGAGGGAGACAGAGGGAAATGGAGAGAGGAGGGGAAGACAGAGGGAGACAGAGGGAAATGGAGAGAGGAGGGGAAGACAGAGGGAGACAGAGGGAAATGGAGAGAGGAGGGGAAGACAGAGGGAGAGACAGAGGGAAATGGAGAGAGGAGGGGAAGACAGAGGGAGACAGAGGGAAATGGAGAGAGGAGGGGAAGACAGAGGGAGAGACAGAGGGAAATGGAGAGAGGAGGGGAAGACAGAGGGAGACAGAGGGAAATGGAGAGAGGAGGGGAAGACAGAGGGAGACAGAGGGAAATGGAGAGAGGAGGGGAAGACAGAGGGAGAGACAGAGGGAAATGGAGAGAGGAGGGGAAGACAGAGGGAGACAGAGGGAAATGGAGAGAGGAGGGGAAGACAGAGGGAGAGACAGAGGGAAATGGAGAGAGGAGGGGAAGACAGAGGGAGAGACAGAGGGAAATGGAGAGAGGAGGGGAAGACTGAGGGAGACAGAGGGAAATGGAGAGAGGAGGGGAAGACAGAGGGAGACAGAGGGAAATGGAGAGAGGAGGGGAAGACAGAGGGAGAGACAGAGGGAAATGGAGAGAGGAGGGGAAGACAGAGGGAGACAGAGGGAAATGGAGAGAGGAGGGGAAGACAGAGGGAGAGACAGAGGGAAATGGAGAGGGGAGGGGAAGACAGAGGGGAGACAGAGGGAAATGGAGAGAGGAGGGGAAGACAGAGGGAGAGACAGAGGGAAATGGAGAGAGGAGGGGAAGACAGAGGGAGAGACAGAGGGAAATGGAGAGAGGAGGGGAAGACAGAGGGAGAGACAGAGGGAAATGGAGAGAGGAGGGGAAGACAGAGGGAGAGACAGAGGGAAATGGAGAGAGGAGGGGAAGACAGAGGGAGACAGAGGGAAATGGAGAGAGGAGGGGAAGACAGAGGGAGACAGAGGGAAATGGAGAGAGGAGGGGAAGACAGAGGGAGAGACAGAGGGAAATGGAGAGAGGAGGGGAAGACAGAGGGAGAGACAGAGGGAAATGGAGAGAGGAGGGGAAGACAGAGGGAGACAGAGGGAAATGGAGAGAGGAGGGGAAGACAGAGGGAGAGACAGAGGGAAATGGAGAGAGGAGGGGAAGACAGAGGGGGAGAGACAGAGGGAAATGGAGAGGGGAGGGGAAGACAGAGGGAGAGACAGAGGGAAATGGAGAGAGGAGGGGAAGACAGAGGGGGAGAGACAGAGGGAAATGGAGAGAGGAGGGGAAGACAGAGGGAGACAGAGGGAAATGGAGAGAGGAGGGGAAGACAGAGGGAGAGACAGAGGGAAATGGAGAGAGGAGGGGAAGACAGAGGGAGACAGAGGGAAATGGAGAGAGGAGGGGAAGACAGAGGGAGAGACAGAGGGAAATGGAGAGAGGAGGGGAAGACAGAGGGAGACAGAGGGAAATGGAGAGAGGAGGGGAAGACAGAGGGAGACAGAGGGAAATGGAGAGAGGAGGGGAAGACAGAGGGAGAGACAGAGGGAAATGGAGAGAGGAGGGGAAGACAGAGGGAGACAGAGGGAAATGGAGAGAGGAGGGGAAGACAGAGGGAGAGACAGAGGGAAATGGAGAGAGGAGGGGAAGACAGAGGGAGAGACAGAGGGAAATGGAGAGAGGAGGGGAAGACTGAGGGAGACAGAGGGAAATGGAGAGAGGAGGGGAAGACAGAGGGAGACAGAGGGAAATGGAGAGAGGAGGGGAAGACAGAGGGAGAGACAGAGGGAAATGGAGAGAGGAGGGGAAGACAGAGGGAGACAGAGGGAAATGGAGAGAGGAGGGGAAGACAGAGGGAGAGACAGAGGGAAATGGAGAGGGGAGGGGAAGACAGAGGGGAGACAGAGGGAAATGGAGAGAGGAGGGGAAGACAGAGGGAGAGACAGAGGGAAATGGAGAGAGGAGGGGAAGACAGAGGGAGAGACAGAGGGAAATGGAGAGAGGAGGGGAAGACAGAGGGAGAGACAGAGGGAAATGGAGAGAGGAGGGGAAGACAGAGGGAGAGACAGAGGGAAATGGAGAGAGGAGGGGAAGACAGAGGGAGACAGAGGGAAATGGAGAGAGGAGGGGAAGACAGAGGGAGACAGAGGGAAATGGAGAGAGGAGGGGAAGACAGAGGGAGACAGAGGGAAATGGAGAGAGGAGGGGAAGACAGAGGGAGAGACAGAGGGAAATGGAGAGAGGAGGGGAAGACAGAGGGAGAGACAGAGGGAAATGGAGAGAGGAGGGGAAGACAGAGGGAGAGACAGAGGGAAATGGAGAGAGGAGGGGAAGACAGAGGGGGAGAGACAGAGGGAAATGGAGAGGGGAGGGGAAGACAGAGGGAGAGACAGAGGGAAATGGAGAGAGGAGGGGAAGACAGAGGGAGACAGAGGGAAATGGAGAGAGGAGGGGAAGACAGAGGGGAGACAGAGGGAAATGGAGAGGGGAGGGGAAGACAGAGGGGGAGAGACAGAGGGAAATGCAGAGAGGAGGGGAAGACAGAGGGGGAGAGACAGAGGGAAATGGAGAGAGGAGGGGAAGACAGAGGGAGAGACAGAGGGAAATGGAGAGAGGAGGGGAAGACAGAGGGAGACAGAGGGAAATGGAGAGAGGAGGGGAAGACAGAGGGAGAGACAGAGGGAAATGGAGAGAGGAGGGGAAGACAGAGGGGAGACAGAGGGAAATGGAGAGAGGAGGGGAAGACAGAGGGAGAGACAGAGGGAAATGTAGAGGGGAGGGGAAGACAGAGGGAGAGACAGAGGGAAATGGAGAGAGGAGGGGAAGACAGAGGGAGAGACAGAGGGAAATGGAGAGAGGAGGGGAAGACGGAGGGAGACAGAGGGAAATGGAGAGAGGAGGGGAAGACAGAGGGAGACAGAGGGAAATGGCGAGAGGAGGGGAAGACAGAGGGAGAGACAGAGGGAAATGGAGAGGGGAGGGGAAGACAGAGGGAGACAGAGGGAAATGGAGAGAGGAGGGGAAGACAGAGGGAGACAGAGGGAAATGGCGAGAGGAGGGGAAGACAGAGGGAGACAGAGGGAAATGGAGAGGGGAGGGGAAGACAGAGGGAGAGACAGACGGACACCTGCAGACCTTCCTCCCCCCTCGTAAGGCTTCGCCCTGCAGGGAGGGACGGGGGCTTGAACCCAGGTCCTTGCACGTGGTGAGGTGTGTGCTCTCTATGGAGCTTCGTCCACTTGCCGCCATCTGCAGATCGTCGTCTGCCGGGTCCGGCCCTGGGCAGCTTCCTGCCCCCTCCGCCCCGGGGTGAGTGGGGAAACCCTCCTCCCTGGAGCGGCTGCCTGCCTGCCCCTGTGGGGACCCCGCGGTCCCGGTGCTGAGCAGAGACAAGACAGTCGGCCACCACCAGGCCAGGCCGAGGAGTCTCTGCTCTCACGGCCATGTGCTCAGGGCTCCATGGAGCATGTTTGTGTTTGCTGTAGAGAGAAGAGGGAGAGAGAGAGAGAGAGAGAGGGAGAGAGAGAGAGAGAGAGAGAGAGAGAGAAGGAGTGAGGGTGAGAGAGAGAGAGAGGGAGAGAGAGAAAGAGAGAGAGAGAGAAGGAGTGAGGTTGAGAGAGAGAGAGAGGGAGAGAGAGAAAGAGAGAGAGAGAGAGAAGGAGTGAGGGTGAGAGAGAGAGAGAGGGAGAGAGAGAAAGAGAGAGAGAGAGAGAAGGAGTGAGGGTGAGAGAGAGAGAGAGGGAGAGAGTGAGAGAGAGAAGGAGTGGGGGGAGTGGAGACAGAGAGCACACCCCAGCTTCCTCCGATGCCCACCGCAGGCTCAAACCTGGGTTGCACCCATGGAGGCGACACTGTGAGCCCAGGTGAGCTTCTCCGCGGCCCTCGCGAACGCGGTCACACGCCTGAGCAGCCCGACCTGAACACGAGGCCGGACACCGAGCAGCTGACAGCACCGTCTTAGGAGCCGCGCCATCACCGCCCAGCCCCGCCCTGTGGCCTTGACCCTCCTGTCACATCACGTCACCATGAGGCCCTCCCCCTCCACAGAGACGCCGAGAGGGACAGACGCTCACCCGCTTGTCGTGCGGGCCCTGACGACCTTCGCCGTGTGGCTCTAAGGACAGAGACTCCAGGCGTGTCGTGTGGCCCGGGCAGTGCTTACACAAGCCGGTCAGCAGCGAGCTGAGGATGCCAGAGGCTGAGGAGGGCGGACAGGAAACCTAGCTGACTGGATCCTGGGGAGGAAGCATGGCAGCTCACGCAGCCGGAAAAGGGCTCCTCCTGGAAACCGAGATCAAGACCCACAGAAAGGACAAATGGGGGCCTCTGGCAGGCGGCCACACGTGTTACTTCCTCACTGTGAGGGGCGGCCACAGATGTCACTTCCTCACTGTGAGAGGGGGCCACAGATGTCACTTCCTCACTGAGAGAGGGGGTCACAGATGTCACTTCCTCACACTGAGAGGGGGCCACAGATGTCACTTCCTCATTGTGAGAGGCGGCCACAGATGTCACTTCCTCACTGTGAGAGGGTCCACAGATGTCACTTCCTCACTGTGAGAGGCGGCCACAGATGTCACTTCCTCACTGTGAGAGGCGGCCACAGATGTCACTTCCTCACTGTGAGAGGCGGCCACAGATGTCACTTCCTCACTGTGATAGGGGGCCACAGATGTCACTTCCTCACTGTGAGAGGGGGCCACAGATGTCACTTCCTCACTGTGAGAGGGGGTCACAGATGTCACTTCCTCATTGTGAGAAACAGCCACAGATGTCACTTCCTCACTGTGAGATGGGGCCACAGATGTCACTTCCTCACTCAAAGCAGCAGTCACAGATGTCACTTCCTCACATTGAGAAGGGGTCACAGATGTTACTTCCTTATTCCGGGAGGGGGCCACAGATGTCACTTCCTCACTGTGAGATGGGGCCACAGATGTCACTTCCTCACTCAAAGCAGCAGTCACAGATGTCACTTCCTCACACTGAGAAGGGGTCACAGATGTTACTTCCTTATTCTGGGAGGCGGCCACAGATGTCACTTCCTCACTGTAAGAGGCGGCCACAGATGTCACTTCCTCACACTGAGAGGGGGCCACAGATGTCACTTCCTCACTGTGAGAGGCGGCCAAAGATGTCACTTCCTCACTGTGTGAGGCAGCCACAGATGTCACTTTGTCACTGTGAGAGGCGGCCACAGATGTCACTTCCTCATTGTGAGAAGGGGCTACAGATGTCACTTCCTCACTGTGAGAAGGGGCCACAGATATCACTTCCTCACTGTGAGGGGCGACCACAGATGTCACTTCCTCACACTGAGAGGGGGTCACAGATGTCACTTCCTCACTGTGAGAGGGGGCCACAGATGTCACTTCCTCACACTGAGAGGCAGCCACAGATGTCACTTCCTCACTGTGAGAGGGGGTCACAGATGTCACTTCCTCACTCAAAGCAGCAGTCACAGATGTCACTTCCTCACACTGAGAAGGGGTCACAGATGTTACTTCCTTATTCTGGGAGGGGGCCACAGATGTCACTTCCTCACTGTGAGATGGGGCCACAGATGTCACTTCCTCACTCAAAGCAGCAGTCACAGATGTCACTTCCTCACACTGAGAAGGGGTCACAGATGTTACTTCCTTATTCTGGGAGGCGGCCACAGATGTCACTTCCTCACTGTAAGAGGCGGCCACAGATGTCACTTCCTCACACTGAGAGGGGGCCACAGATGTCACTTCCTCACTGTGAGAGGCGGCCAAAGATGTCACTTCCTCACTGTGTGAGGCAGCCACAGATGTCACTTTGTCACTGTGAGAGGCGGCCACAGATGTCACTTCCTCATTGTGAGAAGGGGCCACAGATGTCACTTCCTCACTGTGAGAAGGGGCCACAGATGTCACTTCCTCACTGTGAGGGGCGACCACAGATGTCACTTCCTCACACTGAGAGGGGGGTCACAGATGTCACTTCCTCACTGTGAGAGGGGGCCACAGATGTCACTTCCTCACACTGAGAGGCAGCCACAGATGTCACTTCCTCACTGTGAGAGGGGGTCACAGATGTCACTTCCTCACTCAAAGCAGCAGTCACAGATGTCACTTCCTCACACTGAGAAGGGGTCACAGATGTTACTTCCTTATTCTGGGAGGCGGCCACAGATGTCACTTTCTCACTGTAAGAGGGGACCACAGATGTCACTTCCTCACACTGAGAGGGGGCCACAGATGTCACATCCTCACTGTGAGAGGCGGCCACAGATGTCACTTCCTCACTGTGAGAGGCGGCCACAGATGTCACTTCCTCACTGTGTGAGGCAGCCACAGATATCACTTTGTCACTGTGAGAGGCGGCCACAGATGTCACTTCCTCACTGTGAGAAGGGGCCACAGATGTCACTTCCTCACTGTGAGAGGGGGCCACAGATGTCACTTCCTCACACTGAGAGGGGGTCACAGATGTCACTTCGTCACTGTGAGAGGGGGCCACAGATGTCACTTCCTCACACTGAGTGACAGCCACAGATGTCACTTCCTCACTGTGAGAGGGGGCCACAGATGTCACTTCCTCACTGTGAGAGGGGGCCACAGATGTCACTTCCTCACTCAAAGCAGCAGTCACAGATGTCACTTCCTCACACTGAGAAGGGGTCACAGATGTTACTTCCTCATTCTGGGAGGCGGCCACAGATGTCACTTCCTCACACTGAGAGGCAGCCACAGATGTCACTTCCTTATTCTGGGAGGGGGTCACAGATGTCACTTCCTTATTCTGGGAGGGGGTCACAGATGTCACTTCCTCACTGTGAGAGGCAGCCACAGATGTCACTTCCTCACTGTGAGAGGCGGCCACAGATGTCACTTCCTCACTGTGAGAGGGGGTCACAGAAATCACTTCCTCACTGTGAGAAGGGGCCACAGATGTCACTTCCTCACTGTGAGAGGCGGCCACAGATGTCACTTCCTCACACTGAGAGGGGGCCACAGATGTCACTTCCTCACTGAAAGCAGCAGTCACAGATGTCACTTCCTCACTGTGAGAGGGGGTCACTGATGTCACTTCCTCACTGTGAGAGGGGGCCACAGATGTCACTTCCTCACTGTGAGAGGCGGCCACAGATGTCACTTCCTCACTGTGAGAGGGGGTCACAGATGTCACTTCCTCACTGAAAGCAGCAGTCACAGATGTCACTTCCTCACACTGAGAGGTGGTCACAGATGTTACTTCCTTATTCTGGGAGGCGGCCACAGATGTCACTTCCTTACTATGAGAAGTGGTCACAAATGTTGCTTCCTCACTCTGAGAGGTGGTCATGATGTCACTTCCTGACACTGGGGGTGGTCATGATGTCACTTCCTCACTGGGGAGGTCATGATGTCACTTCCTGACTGTGAGGAAATGATGGAATTGTTCCTGTCTCGGGGTGAAGCCCATGTAGGGAGGAGAAAGCAGGGGTGGGATCAGGCGGTTCAACTTCAACAGCTTCTCCTTTCACTTCAACAGTTTGTAACATCTAAGGGGGGTTGTCAGGCAGCTCTGCGCCTGGCAGTTGAATGGGAGCTGGCGCAGTGTCCTGTTCGTGTCCTGTGCATGTCCTGTGCGTGTCCTGTGCATGTCCTGTGTGTGTCCTGTGCATGTCTTGTGTGTGTCCTGTGCGTGTCCTTGTGTGTCCTGTGCGTGTCCTTGTGTGTCCTATGTGTGTCCTGTGCATGTCCTGTGTGTGTCCTGTGTGTATACTGTGTATGTCCTGTGCATGTCCTGTGTGTGTCCTATGCATGTCCTGTGTGTATACTGTGTGTGTCCTGTGCATGTCCTGTGTGTATACTGTGTGTGTCCTGTGCATGTCCTGTGTGTGTCCTGTGCATGTCCTGTGTGTTTCCTGTGCGTGTCCTGTGTGTGTCCTGTGTGTGTACTGTGTGTGTCCTGTGTGTATCCTGTGTGTTTCCTGTGTGTGTCCTGTGCATGTCCTGTGTGTGTCCTGTGTGTGTCCTGTGCGTGTCCTGTGTGTGTCCTGTGCATGTCCTGTGTGTGTCCTGTGTGTGTCCTGTGTGTGTCCTGTGCGTGTCCTGTGTGTGTCCTGTGCATGTCCTGTGTGTGTCCTGTGTGTGTCCTGTGCGTGTCCTGTGTGTGTCCTGTGCGTGTCCTGTGCGTGTCCTGTGCATGTCCTGTGTGTGTCCTGTGTGTGTCCTGTGCGTGTCCTGTGTGTGTCCTGTGCGTGTCCTGTGTGTGTCCTGTGCGTATCCTATGTGTGTCCTGTGTGTGTCCTTGTGTGTCTTGTGCGTGTCCTGTGTGTGTCCTGTGTGTGTCCTGTGCATGTCCTGTGTGTGTCCTGTGCATGTCCTGTGCGTGTCCTGTCTGTGTCCTGTGCATGTCCTGTGTGTGTCCTGTGTGTCCTGTGCATGTCCTGTGTGTCCTTTGTGTGTCCTGTGCATGTCCTGTGCGTGTCCTGTGTGTGTCCTGTGTGTCCTGTGCGTGTCCTGTGTGTGTCCTGTGTGTGTACTGTGCATGTCCTGTGTGTGTCCTGTGCATGTCCTGTGTGTGTCCTGTGTGTGTCCTGTGCGTGTCCTGTGCGTGTCCTGTGCGTCCTGTTCGTGTCCTGTGTGTGTCCTGTGCGTGTCCTGTGTGTGTACTGTGTGTCCTGTGTGTGTACTGTGTGTCCTGTGTTGTCCTGTGCATGTCCTGTGTGTGGTTGCTTTAAGGTGCGTGTCCTGTGTGTGTCCTGTGTGTGTGCTTTAAGGTGTGTGTGGGATGTGTGTTCTTGGGAGTCCTCATTACTCTCCCTCATCCAAGCATGACGCCATCCTGGAGGGGAGTTCACCCTCAGTTCAGAAAGAAGCAAACGCAGCGGCCGCTGACGGAGTGGACACAGTCTCTCAGAGGACGGCGGGGACTCGGGGCTGCCAGGCTGCCACCTTTGGGTCTCGCGTCCCGGCACTTGTAGGTCTGCGCTGTGACACTGCACGGAGACCGTCTGGGTCTGCAGAGGGCGGCGGTGAGATCCGAGGTCGCGTCACCTCCACAGGCATCTTGCTCTGCACAACAGCTCCGTGACCCCTGGGCCTTTGGTCCCTGGAGTGAAAGGGTCAGTGCAGCCAGCAGGGGGGATGCACAGGGGTCTGCAGAGCTGCCTGAGGCACTGGGATCCCAGGTTCAACCCCCAGCACCACCAGCAGCCAGAGCTGAGCAGGGCTCTGGGGAAAATAACAATAATAATGATGACAATAATAATAATAAGCAGTGCAGTGGTTTTGCAAAAGACTCCTGCCTGAGGTACTGAGGTGCCAGGTTCAATCCCCAGCACCACCTTCAGTCAGAGTTGAGCAGGGCTCCGGGGAAAACATTAACAACAACAACAACAGGGCTGGGAAGGCAGCACAGAGGTTGTGTAACAGACCCTCCCTCCCTCCTGAGGCACGGGGGTCCCAGTTCAGTCCTCAGCATCACTACCAGCCTTGGCTGGGCAGGGCTCGGGGCTCTCTCTGTCTCTGTCTCTCTGTATTGTATCTCTCTATCTGTATCTGTATCTCTCTCTGTCTCTCTGTATCTCTGTCTCTCTGTATCGTATCTCTCTATCTGTATCTGTATCTTTCTGTCTCTCTGTATCTCTGTCTCTCTGTATCATATATCTCTATCTGTATCTGTATCTCTCTCTGTCTCTCTGTATCATATCTCTCTATCTGTATCTCTGTCTCTGTATCTCTGTCCCTCTGTATCATATCTCTCTATCTGTATCTCTATCTCTGTATCTCTGTATCTCTGTCTATCTGTATCGTATCTCTATCTGTATCTCTGTATCTGTATCTCTCTGTCTCTCTTGTATCTCTGTCTCTCTGTATCGTATCTCTCTATCTGTATCTCTGTATCTGTGTGTCTCTCTGTATCATATCTCTCTATCTGTATCTCTGTCTCTGTATCTGTCTATCTGTATCGTATCTCTCTATCTGTATCTCTGTCTATCTGTATCGTATCTCTATCTGTATCTCTGTATCTGTGTGTCTCTCTGTATCATATCTCTCTATCTGTATCTCTGTCTCTGTCTCTCTATCTGTATCTCTGTCTATCTGTATTGTATCTCTCTATCTGTATCTCTGTATCTGTCTCTCTATCTGTATCTCTGTCTATCTGTATTGTATCTATCTGTATCTCTCTATCTGTATCTCTATCTGTATCTCTGTCTATCTGTATTGTATCTCTCTATCTGTATCTCTCTATCTGTATCTCTATCTGTATCTGTCTATCTGTATCTCTCTATCTGTATCTCTATCTGTATCTGTCTATCTGTATCTCTCTATCTGTATCTCTATCTGTATCTCTATCTGTATCTGTCTATCTGTATCTCTCTATCTGTATCTCTCTCTTGATGTTTGTAGGAATCCTTGTGCTCAGTTTTATGTGCACTTAACACACCGAGCCACCACCCGGCCCCCAAGTGCAACTTTCTCCCCCCCGCAAGTACCCCCCCAGAAGCCTCGACACCCGCCACCACCACTGGCCCTCCTCTCCCGCCCGCCCGCCACACCTCTGCTGACACGTGACCTGGTGTATCCACTGTCTCCTCTGGACTCACTCATTTTCTTCAGGATAAGGTCAGTATATCCATTTCACATGAGTCCTCCCAGTACCCCGTGTCCATCTGTCTGCCCCACGCACAAAAACACAGAAACTGGAGACCAGACCCACAGGGATCCTGAAAGGACTCCGTGAAATGGAGCAGCAGTGACCCCGGTTGCAGGGTCCCCCACTCAGCCCTGGGGGGACGGCCAGGTGGTGCCACCCTGCTTGGTGATCAGGAGCCAGAAAGGTGGCTGCTGTTGTTGCCCCGGGAATAAGACACCAAGGGAAGAGGGGCCACAGAGTGACATTCTAGCAGGGCCCACGGAACGTGGGAACAGATGAGGAAGAGTCACTGAGTGCAGAGAAGCTGCTTGGGTGAGTGACCCAGCGTGTGTCTGACAGAATGGCCAGAGAGACAGGAGGACATGGGCTCACCGCCAGGACACGCCCAACAGGGCTGAGACTCACCCGAGCTTGGGGACAGGGAGCAGGAGACAAGGACAGGAGACAGGGATGGGGACAGGGGACAGGGGACAGGAGACGGGGACAGGGGACAGGAGACAAGGACAGGGGACAGGAGACAAGGACAGGGGACAGGGACGGGGACAAGGGACAGGAGACAAGGACAGGGGACAGGAGACAAGGACGGGGGACAGGAGACAAGGACAGGGGACAGGGGACAGGAGATGGGGACAGGGGACAGAAGACAAGGACAGGGGACAGGGATGGGGACAGGGGACAGGAGACAAGGACAGGGGACAGGGATGGGGACAGGGGACAGGAGACAAGGACGGGGACAAGGATGGGGACAGGGGACAGGAGACAAGGACAGGGGACAGGGGACAGGGGACAGGAGACAAGGACAGGGGACAGGGGACAGGAGACAAGGACAGGGGACAGGGATGAAGGACAGGGGATGGAGACAGGGGATGGGGACGGGGATGGGGATGGGGGCAGGGAACGGAGTGACCAGACAAGGCCCAGGAAGCAGGTGTGGAGAGCCAAGCCCGCCCCTGCCCTGAGCTCAGGCCCACGCCCTCGTCCCTCGTCCTCTGTCCCTTGAGGGGCAGGAGCCCCCCCTCGGGGCCCTCCCAGCAGTGGAGCCTTGTGCTGCAGGTCTTTCCGTGAGGGCAGAGGGCAGAATCTTTCTCCCTCACAAGCTGAGTGAGCGAGCGGCCTTGCTGTTGGAAGCTAGTCAGACAGATTTTATAGTGTGACTCTAAACCAAATTAAGATCAAATCTGCAAATGCCTAGAGTTGTAAGTCAAGCTTTGCCAGCGAGGAGGACAGAGTGAGGACAGACACGGTGCTGGGCTCCCGCACCGACGACGGCGGCACTGCGGACGTCCACGTGCTGACCGGGCTGCCCTTGGGCCTCCAAGTGGCCCTGTGTCCGGTGGGGTCCTGGCTCCGGGCTTCACAGCTCGGGTTCCTGTTCAGTGGAAGGCAGACCTGAGGGCTGGTGCTGGGGTCAGCTCAGTCCCTGAGGACGTGGTGCCGGCCGGCTCCTGACTCCACGCAGCTGAGGCAGCCGGCGCAGTCTGGCTGCTCTGTCAGGTGGCGGAAGTGACATAGTGCTGACTACAAGAGTCGCCGAAGCAAATCACGATAAGCAGCGGTGGGGAAAGTGGCCAGAGATCTGTGGGCTCAGCCCGATGGTCCTCAGGTGCTACCTCCCGCCTCAGGCAGTCCCCTCCCCAGGGTTTTCAGCATCACGGGTCAAGCCTCTTATTTAGCAGATCTGTAAAAGTAGTGTTGCTGGAGGCATTCAACTTTTTCTTTGTCCTTTTTTTTTTTTTTAAGTAAACATGGTGATCTAATGCTCAGAAAGTTTTGGGAATGTGGGAATAGCTTTCTCAGCTTCGAGCAACTGCAGGGCACCAGCGTTCAGCCTCCATGTTCACATTAAAAACAAGACAGAAATTGTGTCCTATTTACTTTCGGGACATCCAAAGCTACCTACGTTTTCTTTTCATTTTTCAGCCTCTAAGAATATAAGAATAAAGTGTTTGAGAAAACGCCGCGTTCTCTGACTCCGTCTTACTATTGGTGTGATCTCAGTCAGACACATAATAAACTTTAACAACATTGCATATTTTCAAATGCTTCTATCATAAAAATAACAACTTTTAGGCACATTTGTTATTAATTATAGTTATGGCAGGGGCTGACAGTGCCTGGCAATGTGTGTACGAAAGACAACTTTCGTTTTAAAAGAAACTATCTACAAAAAAACCCTCAGTATCCTGATTTCTTTCCTGTGAGTATATGTACATAGGAGATGACTGATAGTTCAGAATTTCAAAAAGATAGAGTTTCACAGTGTGGAGGCTGTTAAAATGCAGTATTTGGCTTCCCTGCCCATCGTGATCAGAGAACACGCAACACCCCGCCAGGGAACCAGCTGCCCCTCAGGGCACGTTGCTCCGACCCGCACACAGCCCGGGTTCCAGCCTGGCTGCCGGAGCTGACTGAAGGCAGGTTTGGTGTTGTGATAGCTCCTGGCTCTTTGTCTCAACCTGAGGACGAAAGATAAAAGGAGCCATGCAGCTGACAACTGTGACAAGCTAACGCGCCGAACTTCCAGCAACAAAGGGCCGTAGCTACAGTTTCTGACGCATCACAGACTTTAACTCATCCCTGCACACAGACTCGGAGCTGGGCGAGACACTGAGACCACTCATCGCGCAAAGCACTCACGCTCAGCGTAGGATCACCTTCCCAGGAAGCACTTTCTGCTGGGATGTGAGTGGAAACTGAGGCTCGTGATGTAGCTCTGGGGACAGCCGAGGCTCTCAGTTGCTTTCCAGGTCTGTGTTTTATCCTCTGTTGGTGTCAAATCGGCTACCAGTGATAATTTATTTCTGAGAATGTCTTGTGTCTAGCTGACTCGGGTCCATCTTGAGCAGTGAGCGTCTCCAGGGTGGGACAGCCCCCTGACGCTGCCCTTTCCGTGATGCTTGGGTGCTGGGGCTCTCAGCTTGTCTGTACATTTGCTCTCGAAAAGAGCGAACCTGAATTCTTTCCAGATTGCTTGTAAATCAATGCTAGTTTATTGGGAACGTGATTAAAATTCATGCCACAATGCCATTCTCACTTTTGAGAATGCCAGATTGCTTATATCTGAAGAACGTACAGCGTGGCTCAAAAAAGAAAAAGGAAAAACAAGTGTTCGTTTTCCTCGCCATGGAGACAGGGCTGTTGTGGAGAAGCCTATTTCAGTCCTCGACTAAACATGTCTCTCGGGCCAGCGCGTGAGCGGAGCCCTCGGGCCACTAGACGGGCAGGGGGCTGCTTGCCGGTGGCCTTCTACGGCCCACTTTGGGAGCAACTCACTGGGCTTCCCTGCACTTCGTCCGTCCATGGGCAGGCATGGCCGTGTGCACACTCAGGTCGATGGCACATGGGGGAGAGAGGTCGACCGCGTCCGCATGCCTGGAGGACAAAGCCTCTCAGCCTCTCAGCCTCTCTCCATGTGGCCAAGGGCAGAGCAGCGGGGACTCAGCGCCCCAGCGACCCTGGGTCTCGGGCAGGCGGGCAGCGTGTCCCCGTGGGCCTGTGCGAGTCTGGGGTCCCTGGCAGCCCCTGAGCAGGGCCTGCGCCTGCGAGGACCGTCCTGAGCTGGCCCAGACTTCAGGGCCACACCCGCCGGGCCACAGGGCAGCCCGGTGTCTGGACCCCGGGCGGGTGCTGAAGCCTGTCCATGCCACCACCGAGGTTGCAGCTGCCGAGACCCACAGCCAGGCTGAGGAGGGAGGCGCACGGGGACCAGGAGGCGGCCAGGGGACGGGGCACTAAGGGGAGGGTCCTGAGAGCACAGGTGTGGCAGTGACCGCCCCGACTGCCGAGCTCTTTCCCCATCTTTGCATTAACGGGAGCAGAGAAGTGGCTCTGAGGGCCAGGCAGCAGCACAGCGGCTTAAATACACGTCGTACGAAGTGCAGGGACTCACACCAAAATCCAGGTTCAAGCCCCCACTTCACAGTGAAGCAGGTCTGCAGGTGTCTGTCTTCCTCTCTCCCTCCCCTCTCAATTTCTCTCTGTCCTACGCAATAAAATGGAAAAACTGGCCTCCAGGAGCAGCGGATTCTCAGTGCTGGCCTGGGCCTCAGAGATAACCTGGAGGCAAAGAGGAGGAGGAGGAGAAAGAAAGAAAGAAAGAACAGTCACGCCCGCCCCCTCTCCATAACCACTGCACCGCCCACCCCACTCCCTTTCTCTCCATAACCTCTTCCTCTCCGGCCCTGCCCGCTGCCAGCTGCTCGAGCTCCCCCTGCCCGCAGCTCCCTGCCCACCACCCTGGCTTGGCTGCCCACATCAGGTCACTGGAGCTCGGTCTCCCCACGGGGCCCCCGTTCTGGCCACAGGAGGGGCCGCGTGACCCCACGGGCAGCCGTCACAGCACTGACCCCCGGCCCCATGGGGGTTCACCTGGCTCGGGGCCGCCCTACTGCGCTGTCCTGGGCTCTCCCGGTGTCCAGGCAAGAGGCGGCCGGGACAGACGGCCACGTCAGGTTTGCAGGGAGACCCTGAGGCTGGGCCGCAGAGGCAGGGGCGCTCTCCGTGAGGGGCTCTGAGCCTGGGTCTGTTTCTGCTCCTCACGAAGCAGACATGCGGATATCCCCACAAGCTGCCAAGACTGGGCACACGGTATGCGGCGGCAGGCACAGATCGCGTGTGAGGGCCCGGCCGCCACAGGCGTCAGAATGGACTCTGGCTCTCTCCGTGGACACAGCAGAAGAAATTTAAGTAAAAATGGAGATCAGCGAGATTACCTCGAGTTTTTTATCTTGTGTGCAAAACGGAATGGCCCCCATCTTCTCCTGACCAGCCTGGTGTGGGGTCACCGTGTGAGAGAGTCCTCTCCTGCCCAGCCTGGCACAGGGTCACCGTGTGAGAGAGAGTCTTCTCCTGCCCAGCCTGGTGTGGGGTCACCGTGTGAGAGAGAGTCCTCTCCTGCCCAGCCTGGTGTGGGGTCACCGTGTGAGAGAGAGTCCTCTCCTGCCCAGCCTGGTGTGGGGTCACCGTGTGAGAGAGAGTCCTCTCCTGCCCAGCCTGGCACAGGGTCACCGTGTGAGAGAGAGTCCTCTCCTGCTCAGCCTGGCACAGGGTCACCGTGTGAGAGAGAGAGTCCTCTCCTGTCCAGCCTGGAACAGGGTCACCGTGTGAGAGAGAGTCATCTCCTGCCCAGCCTGGCACAGGGTGACTGTGTGAGAGAGAGTCCTCTCCTGCCCAGCCTGGTGTGGGGTCACCGTGTGAGAGAGAGTCCTCTCCTGCCCAGCCTGGCACAGGGTCACCGTGTGAGAGAGAGTCCTCTCCTGCTCAGCCTGGCACAGGGTCACCGTGTGAGAGAGAGAGTCCTCTCCTGTCCAGCCTGGAACAGGGTCACCGTGTGAGAGAGAGTCATCTCCTGCCCAGCCTGGTGTGGGGTCACCATGTGAGAGAGAGTCCTCTCCTGCCCGGCCTGGTGTGGGGTCACCGTGTGAGAGAGAGTCCTCTCCTGCCCAGCCTGGTGTGGGGTCACCGTGTGAGAGAGAGTCCTCTCCTGCCCAGCCTGGTGTGGGGTCACCGTGTGAGAGAGAGTCCTCTCCTTCCCAGCCTGGTGTGGGGTCACCGTGTGAGAGAGAGTCCTCTCCTGCCCAGCCTGGTGTGGGGTCACCGTGTGAGAGAGAGTCCTCTCCTGCCCAGCCTGGTGTGGGGTCACCGTGTGAGAGAGAGTCCTCTCCTGCCCAGCCTGGAACAGGGTCACCGTGTGAGAGAGAGTCCTCTCCTGCCCAGCCTGGCACAGGGTCACCGTGTGAGAGAGAGTCCTCTCCTGCCGAGCCTGGTGTGGGGTCACCGTGTGAGAGAGAGTCCTCTCCTGCCCAGCCTGGTGTGGGGTCACCGTGTGAGAGAGAGTCCTCTCCTGCCCAGCCTGGTGTGGGGTCACCGTGTGAGAGAGAGTCCTCTCCTGCCCAGCCTGGCACAGGGTCACCGTGTGAGAGAGAGTCCTCTCCTGCTCAGCCTGGCACAGGGTCACCGTGTGAGAGAGAGTCCTCTCCTGCCCAGCCTGGTGTGGGGTCACCGTGTGAGAGAGAGTCCTCTCCTGCCCAGCCTGGCACAGGGTCACCGTGTGAGAGAGAGTCCTCTCCTGTCCAGCCTGGAACAGGGTCACCGTGTGAGAGAGAGTCATCTCCTGCCCAGCCTGGCACAGGGTGACTGTGTGAGAGAGAGTCCTCTCCTGCCGAGCCTGGTGTGGGGTCACCATGTGAGAGAGAGTCCTCTCCTGCCCAGCCTGGAACAGGGTCACCGTGTGAGAGAGAGTCATCTCCTGCCCAGCCTGGTGTGGGGTCACCGTGTGAGAGAGAGTCCTCTCCTGCCCGGCCTGGTGTGGGGTCACCGTGTGAGAGAGAGTCCTCTCCTGCCCGGCCTGGTGTGGGGTCACCGTGTGAGAGAGAGTCCTCTCCTGCCCAGCCTGGTGTGGGGTCACCGTGTGAGAGAGAGTCCTCTCCTGCCCAGCCTGGTGTGGGGTCACCGTGTGAGAGAGAGTCCTCTCCTTCCCAGCCTGGTGTGGGGTCACCGTGTGAGAGAGAGTCCTCTCCTGCCCAGCCTGGTGTGGGGTCACCGTGTGAGAGAGAGTCCTCTCCTGCCCAGCCTGGTGTGGGGTCACCGTGTGAGAGAGAGTCCTCTCCTGCCCAGCCTGGAACAGGGTCACCGTGTGAGAGAGAGTCCTCTCCTGCCCAGCCTGGCACAGGGTCACCGTGTGAGAGAGAGTCCTCTCCTGCCGAGCCTGGTGTGGGGTCACCGTGTGAGAGAGAGTCCTCTCCTGCCCAGCCTGGTGTGGGGTCACCGTGTGAGAGAGAGTCCTCTCCTGCCCAGCCTGGTGTGGGGTCACCGTGTGAGAGAGAGTCCTCTCCTGCCCAGCCTGGCACAGGGTCACCGTGTGAGAGAGAGTCCTCTCCTGTCCAGCCTGGAACAGGGTCACCGTGTGAGAGAGAGTCATCTCCTGCCCAGCCTGGCACAGGGTGACTGTGTGAGAGAGAGTCCTCTCCTGCCGAGCCTGGTGTGGGGTCACCATGTGAGAGAGAGTCCTCTCCTGCCCAGCCTGGTGTGGGGTCACCGTGTGAGAGAGAGTCCTCTCCTGCCCAGCCTGGTGTGGGGTCACCGTGTGAGAGAGAGTCCTCTCCTGCCCAGCCTGGCACAGGGTCACCGTGTGAGAGAGAGTCCTCTCCTGCCCAGCCTGGCACAGGGTCACTGTGTGAGAGAGAGTCCTCTCCTGCCCAGCCTGGCACAGGGTCACCGTGTGAGAGAGAGTCCTCTCCTGCCCAGCCTGGTGTGGGGTCACCATGTGAGAGAGAGTCCTCTCCTGCCCAGCCTGGCACAGGGTCACCGTGTGAAAGAGAGTCCTCTCCTGCCCAGCCTGGCACATGGTCACCGTGTGAAAGAGAGTCCTCTCCTGCCCAGCCTGGTGTGGGGTCACCGTGTGAGAGAGAGTCCTCTCCTGCCCAGCCTGGCACAGGGTCACCGTGTGAGAGAGAGTCCTCTCCTGCCCAGCCTGGTGTGGGGTCACCGTGTGAGAGAGAGTCCTCTCCTGCCCGGCCTGGTGTGGGGTCACCGTGTGAGAGAGAGTCCTCTCCTGCCCAGCCTGGCACAGGGTCACCGTGTGAGAGAGAGTCCTCTCCTGCCCAGCCTGGCACAGGGTCACCGTGTGAGAGAGAGTCCTCTCCTGCCCAGCCTGGTGTGGGGTCACCGTGTGAGAGAGAGTCCTCTCCTGCCCAGCCTGGCACAGGGTCACCGTGTGAGAGAGAGTCCTCTCCTGCCCAGCCTGGTGTGGGGTCACCATGTGAGAGAGAGTCCTCTCCTGCCCGGCCTGGTGTGGGGTCACCGTGTGAGCGAGAGTCCTCTCCTGCCCAGCCTGGCACAGGGTCACCGTGTGAGAGAGTCCTCTCCTGCCCAGCCTGGCACAGGTTCACCATGTGAGAGAGAGTCCTCTCCTGCCCAGCCTGGTGTGGGGTCACCGTGTGAGAGAGAGTCCTCTCCTGCCCAGCCTGGCACAGGGTCACCGTGTGAGAGAGAGTCCTCTCCTGCCCAGCCTGGCACAGGGTCACCATGTGAGAGAGAGTCCTCTCCTGCCCAGCCTGGTGTGGGGTCACCGTGTGAGAGAGAGTCCTCTCCTGCCCAGCCTGGTGTGGGGTCACCGTGTGAGAGAGAGTCCTCTCCTGCCCAGCCTGGCACAGGGTCACCGTGTGAGAGAGAGTCCTCTCCTGCCCAGCCTGGCACAGGGTCACTGTGTGAGAGAGAGTCCTCTCCTGCCCAGCCTGGCACAGGGTCACCGTGTGAGAGAGAGTCCTCTCCTGCCCAGCCTGGCACAGGGTCACCGTGTGAGAGAGAGTCCTCTCCTGCCCAGCCTGGCACAGGGTCACCATGTGAGAGAGAGTCCTCTCCTGCCCAGCCTGGTGTGGGGTCACCGTGTGAGAGAGAGTCCTCTCCTGCCCAGCCTGGTGTGGGGTCACCGTGTGAGAGAGAGTCCTCTCCTGCCCAGCCTGGTGTGGGGTCACCGTGTGAGAGAGAGTCCTCTCCTGCCCAGCCTGGCACAGGGTCACTGTGTGAGAGAGAGTCCTCTCCTGCCCAGCCTGGCACAGGGTCACCGTGTGAGAGAGAGTCCTCTCCTGCCCAGCCTGGCGCAGGGTCACCGTGTGAGAGAGAGTCCTCTCCTGCCCAGCCTGGCACAGGGTCACCGTGTGAGAGAGAGTCCTCTCCTGCCCAGCCTGGCACAGGTTCACCATGTGAGAGAGAGTCCTCTCCTTCCCAGCCTGGTGTGGGGTCACCGTGTGAGAGAGAGTCCTCTCCTGCCCAGCCTGGCACAGGGTCACCGTGTGAGAGAGAGTCCTCTCCTGCCCAGCCTGGCACAGGGTCACCATGTGAGAGATAGTCCTCTCCTTCCCAGCCTGGTGTGGGGTCACCGTGTGAGAGAGAGTCCTCTCCTGCCCAGCCTGGCACAGGGTCACCGTGTGAGAGAGAGTCCTCTCCTGCCCAGCCTGGCACAGGGTCACCGTGTGAGAGAGAGTCCTCTCCTGCCCAGCCTGGCACAGGGTCACCGTGTGAGAGATAGTCCTCTCCTTCCCAGCCTGGTGTGGGGTCACCGTGTGAGAGAGAGTCCTCTCCTGCCCAGCCTGGCACAGGGTCACCGTGTGAGAGAGAGTCCTCTCCTGCCCAGCCTGGTACAGGGTCACTGTGTGAGAGATAGTCCTCTCCTGACCAGCCTGGCACAGGGTCACCATGTGCAGTCCTCTCCTGCCCAGCCTGGCCTGTGATTTTTGCCTTAGAAAGGGAAGCCCGTCCTGGCCGAGCTCTGAGCTGGACAAGCACTGCAGATGCAGCTCTGTGTGCACAGAGACTGACACCGTGCACTTCCCGTGAGCACGTCAGTCCCCTTTCCAGGTCAGTGTCCAGGGGATGGGACAGGTGGGGGTGGCAGGGGTGGGGTGCAGCGGGAAGAGGGACAGAGAGGCGGCACAGGGGCGCCGGGAGAAGGCGTGTGGATGTATGGCCTGCTCGGTCTATGGCAGGGCTGTCGCCGGAGGATGTGTGAGCGGGCTGCTTCCCCCGGTCTGTGCCCCTCCTGCCGAGTGCCCACAGGCCCTCTGACCCTGACCGCTGACCGGCTGGTCCACTCCGCATGTCCTTTGCGCTTGGCCGTGACATCAAGGAGTGTGGCCTCCGCCCCGCCCTGGGGTGCACCCCTGTGGCCTTCCACGCAGCGGGAAGGACTCCTATCTGCTTTCCTTGGCAGCTGGCTATTATGCCGAAGCCTTGAACGGGTTTTGAAGTTTTATTGTCTTTTCCCCCATAGGTTTTAATCATGGATGTTTAGAATACTTCGTGTCAGTAGGTAATCTCATAGCTATTATGGCAAAATACAATGAAAATAATCAGAGTGAAGCCAGGAAAACCGAATGTTAAGCACACAGGCTGGGCAAGCTTTTAAAGGCCATTGCTTTATTGGGTGTTACAGTATTTTAGTGATTTGTGTAAAGAAGAGTCAATATTATTTACTGATAGGCAAAAAGTGGGTTGCTCTCTGAAATGCATATCCATTACGCTTAATCAGCTCCAGATGACGGCACTAATATTGATGACGGATCCCAACCTCAAAACGGAACTCAAGGAGCAAGGAGTCTCTGTCCCACAGAGCAGTACCCGCCGGCTTCAGGGTAGTCAAAGCTGTAGCAGAAAGTTGGAAAGAAGTGACCAAAACAAACAGCTGGTTTATGATCTGAGTGTTCTTCGCGTCCTTAACTCGTGATGCTTTAGGCTGTATGAATTTTTCCCCGAATTTAAAGCAAACAGACGTGCGGATAAAAAGAAATGAAAAGTGTATTTGTTCTTGTAAGTAAATCAGAGATTCGGATACATCAAACTTTATGAAGACTGGCTCTCCGTTTATGCAAACGGCAGTGGTGAAGGCCAGCACACATAAACGGTATCTGTGTCCTCTCAGCTCTAAAGGATTTCCGCTGACTCCTCATACACCTTGCCTCCGTTTCTTCCAGTCGGCTGACCTGACACTCAACTGCACATAAACCTCTGACTGACTATTCCAAAGAAATTTCTTTCACCGGATCTGGGGCGCAGGGCAGACACAACACAGACACCCCACACTACTGGAACCTCGAGACCTGATGGTCAGCCTGGCGGTAACGAACAGCAGCCGGGCAGCCGGTGGTGATGGGCGCTGGGCTTGGAGCCGGAGGCCCTGAATGTCACCCCCGGCCTCTCTCGCCCGTGTTAACAGATGAGCCATGTATAGCCACGTGTGTTCATGTCTGATCATCTAAATGACAAATCCAGCATGGGGGGAAGCCTACAAGGGAGCTGTGCCGCCTGTTGCGGGGCCCCGAGGAGACGCCCGCCCGCCACCTTCTCCTGACGAAGCGTTTCTGCACATGCAGTGCTAGGGCTTGGGAGCCAGGGCCCTGGGGCACCACGCTGTGGACTGAGTCGGGGAAGATGACCCGGCCTTTCTCCCTTCCTCGCTGAGGATTCACCACTCTGGACAGAGACAGACAGACAGACAGACGGAGGGAAAAGAGGGCACCACGTCTTCCCCAGTGTGGCAGGGTCTGGCTTGAACCCGAGTCACAGCGGTTTTGAAGTGCAGCAGCGTCTGTCTGGACGTGTCCCTCGTAGTTCCTGCTGTTTCCCCAGGTTTCATGTTGAATTTCCTTTGCTTTGTAGATGGTCATTACGGCGGGCAGAGGGAAAGTTGCTTGCTCTCTGAAAGGGTCTGGGAGTGTTGGGTTCACTTTTGGTTTCAGACTAATTTGGGGTAATCACGTAAGTTGTTGACAAATCAACATTCGAGCCATTTTTATGGAGGGTAATCTTGGCAGACCACAATAGCCTTTAAACTTTGCTCTAAATTAAAATTCTAGCAGTCTATTATCTGACTGCGTGCCAGAATGAGGCTATAAACCATTCCCGTACTCAGAAGAATGTTTCCACTTAAAATGCACATTTACAGGGCTAATCAGATGCCACATTCACTCTCACAGGCGAAGTCTCCGCCCTGCGTACCCCAACCATGTGAGGAAGCAGTGCCTGTTGTTCCGGGAGTCAGCTCCCGGTGGATGATGACGAGAGCAGCTCAGAGAGAAACAACAGATGAGAGTCCCGCGGCGCGGCTGCGAGGTGCCGAGCGGACTGGAGACGGGCTGCTCAAGGACTCGGTCTCAGGCTGTGGGGTACTTCACGCCGCCCTCTGCTCGGCCTCCACGGCTGTGAATATCCTACCGTGTGCGGTTGAGCTCTGGAATGCAGGTTCCCGGGTGTCTCTCGGGTCTGTACGAGGCCCCTGGGAGACCTTGAGCGTGGGCCTTGCTGGAGTGAGTGGCCTCGGGCCTGGAGCAGACTGCAGTCACTGACTGACACCGCGGGCATGAGTTCCAGGGCACTCACTCAAGGACATGAGCTCCGGTCCTCAATTCCTGCAGAGATGCAAAATTCCAAAGCACGGAGATAACTGGCACTTCAGCCAAGTCCTCGTGCTTGGAGCTCCCTCTGGCAAGGGGGTTTCTTTGTGAACCATCTCTGGTCTGACAAAGACGAGGCCTGCGTCTTTGTGTTTAGCTGGGGGCATGTGTGGACTTCTCAGACCTTTTCTGTACACACACACACACACACACACACACACACACACACACACACACGGGAAGCAGAGAGAGAACCTGCGGCCATGTCAGTCGCAGCGGGAAATGTCCACTGACGCGAGTGAGACTCTTAAGACAAGGCACCTGCTTGGGTCGAGCCCCCAAGTAGGTGCCTTGAGCAGGTGGAAGAGCCCGGAGCTGACAGCAGGGCTGGGGGTTCTCCAGCCACCATGGACGGACAGACGGACGGATGGCAGCCCCTCAGGGCGGAGCCAGGACTGCAGAGGGCTCACAGCGCTTCAAGTCCCTCTGTGTCTTCTTGAAGCACACGGGACCTTTCCCAGTGGAGACGTGTTCTCACCAGTCCCAGAATATGCACGCACGCATGCACGCCCACACCGCGCGGGCAGGCACACGCGTGGGACAGGGAGGGCTCCGGGAATATCACAGGTAACCAAGAGATGCCAAGAGACACGAGAGATGGAGAGACATTGGTGCTGCGTCAAAAGCTTCTGGTTTCTTCCTGCCAGACTGCGGGTGGGTCACTGACTCAGAGCAGCCGCGAGATGGGCGTGAGGGCAGCAGGCCTGCGGGTCCCCGGCCCACCCAGACCCCACCCCGCAGCGCAGCCTCCCGCAGACGAGGCCCAGGGCGCCCGCCCCGGCCTGGAGAGGGCGCCACACAGTCTGGTGCAGACCCCAGTCCGGCCAGGCCGCACGCAGCAGAGCTGCCTGACCTCACAGACGGGCTCTGCAGTGCCGGGCTAACAGGAAAAGGCTGCTTGGGTTTGGAGTTAAACGTGACGTAGAATTTGTGCTGAGGAAGGCAGGAGGCTGTGACCTTCTAGCTGAGGGATTTTCTTTTCTTTTATATTTGTTCATTTATTTTGCCTGCAGGGCATCACTGGGGCTCGGTGCCGGCACTACAAATCCACTGCTCCTGACAGCCATTTGTTCCATTTTATTGGACAGGACAGAGAGAAATTGAGAGAGCAGAGGGAGATAGAGGGAGAGAGAAAGACACCTGCAGCCCTGCTTTGCCGAATGTGAGGCTTCCCCCCTGCAGTGGGGAGCAGGGGGCTCGAACCCAGATCCTTGAAAAGGTCCTTGTGCCCAGTGCTCTGGGAGCTTGACCAGGTGTGTCACCACCTGTCCCACTGAGGGGTCAGCAGTGTGTTGTAAACAGTGAGTCTTAGTCTTTCTCGGTGCCGAGAAAAAGACGTCACTCTGACTTTACACTTTGGACGCTGGTCGAGGAGAGGCCGCCACCACTGCCCATGCCGCTGGCTCCCTGTTCGCCACCTGTGACCTCGCTAACTCGGTGCTCTGACCTTGTTGCAGCCCCTGACGGCAAGAAGGACGAGGCAGTGACTGGCCCTCCACCTCACCTGCTCAGCCCTTCCCCAACCCAGAGAGGCTGACACCAGTCACCTGAAGGGACACCAAGGTGCAGATGCTGCCACGACGCCACCCTGCCCTCCCTGGACAGACGCCCTCACCCGTGTGTCCTGGAGCCTCCCCTCCCCAGAGCCCTGCCCCACTAGGGACAGACAGACAAAGGCTGGGGGTGTGGATCCACCCGCCAACACCCATGTCCAGTGGAGAAGCAATGACAGAAGCCAGGACTACCACCTTCTGCTCCCCACAGAGAATTTGGGTCCAGACTCCCAGAGGGATAAAGAACAGGGAAGCTTCTAGTGGAGGGGATGGGACACGGAGCTCTGGTGGTGGGAGCTGTGTG
This sequence comes from Erinaceus europaeus, assembly GCF_950295315.1. Lineage (NCBI taxonomy): Eukaryota > Metazoa > Chordata > Mammalia > Eulipotyphla > Erinaceidae > Erinaceus > Erinaceus europaeus. The sequence continues at coordinate 30,069 of NW_026647734.1, forward strand.
GGGTTGTGCCCCTCTTACCACACAATCTTGTTCGTCATTATTACACCATTATTAAATGAAAACAAACTGAGGAGAGCCTTGGAGCATGGCACACAGTGACGGGCATCACAGGCGGGCAGAGAGCGACTCCGCCAGTGAGTGCCCCGACAGCCCTGCCCTGAGCCACCCTGGCAGCCCGTCCTCGGCAGAAACGGCTGAGAGCGAAGCAACCAGGACGGGGAGGCCCGCCGGAGCCGGGGGCGGTGGGCTCTGGGTGCCGGAGTGCTGGGGACTCGGCGCCTTTGGGGCCGGCGGGGCGGCTCACGCACACAGGCTCTGCTCTGTCCTGGGCAGGAAGCAGCCGGAGCCTGGCCCCGTACATGGAGGGACGCTCAGTGCTGTGCTGTCTCTGTCTCTGTCTCTCTATCTGCAGTAGTCAGCCTGCAGCCCCAGCAGGGTCCCTCTGAGGGTGGCAAGGGATCATGTCCCCTACACAGCGGTGGCTTCAGGAGTGACGTCTGACTCTGGGGACATCTCGAGGTGGGGTCTTCTGCTGACAGGAGACCCGGAGCTCTTGGCCTGTCTGTCTCACCGCGACATGGGATGAAGGCAAAATGGACACGGTGCTCGGTGCCAGGCCGGCGGCTTTGGGGACAGACTAGGCAGGTCCAGACCCGTCTCTGACGGTGAGTCCCTTCAGGAAGGCCCCACAGCTAGGCGGCGTCCAGGTCTGGCAGCCACTCAGATGGCCAACCTGGGGGCCCAGGCAAACAACAGTGGCATCCCTCCCGGGTCAGGCAGACAGGTGGACAGGCAGACAGGTGGACAGACAGGCAGGTGGACAGGCAGACAGGTGGACAGACAGGCAGGTGGACAGGCAGACAGGTGGACAGACAGGCAGGTGGACAGGCAGGCAGGCGGACAGGCAGACAGGTGGACAGACAGGCAGGTGGACAGGCAGACAGGCAGACAGGTGGACAGACAGGCAGGCGGACAGGCAGACAGGTGGGACAGACAGGCAGACAGATGGATAGACAGGCAGGTGGGCAGGCAGGCAGACAGGTGGGCAGGCAGGCAGACAGGCAGGGGGACAGTCAGGCAGACAGGTGGATAGGCAGGCAGACAGGTGGACAGGCAGACAGGGGGACAGGTGGACAGGCAGGCAGACAGGTAGATCGGCAGACAGACAGAAGAACAGGCGGACAGGCAGGCAGACAGGTAGATCGGCAGACAGACAGGGGAACAGGCAGGCAGACAGGTGGACAGGTGGACAGGCAGACAGGCAGACAGGTGAATAAGCAGGCAGAAGGGCAGGCAGGCAGGTGGACAGGTGGACAGACAGGTGGACAAGCAGGCAGAAGGGCAGGCAGACAGGTGGACAGGCAGACAGACAGGCAGACAGGTGGACAGGCAGGCAGAAGGGCAGTCACAGGAGCCTGGGAGGAAATGTGGCCTTGCACTGTGGCCACCCAGAGAGGGGGAGAAGCCAGGACAATCGTGCTCAGGCCTGAGGGGCGCCGGACACCAGCCCCAGAATGGCCCACCCACAGCCCCGGGGCCCCACCATCCCCACAGGCGGTCATCACAGCCCCTGCTCTGCCCGCCAGTGGGGGCATCCACCTCATCTTGCTCAGGATGCCCCCACTCCTGGCCCGCCATGTTGCAGGCACGTCTGAGGGCTCAGGAGCACGGCCTTCCTGGTCCTTGTGACCCTCAGATGTTTGGCCCGTTTCTCTTCTATTAAGAGCACGGCCACATCTTCCTTCTGGGCCGTGTTGCTGCCGGGGTTTCACAAATACTTCCACAGAACTGGGTGGCTGCCAGGCCGGCTGTTGGGTGACAGAAGGACGTTTGTTTTTCTGTGAGATTGTTGGACGGCAGTCAGCCGCTCTGGTGACTTGGCTCTGACGGGCTTCTCTCAGGCACCTCGCAACGTGGCGTTTCTGGGCGCGTGTGAGGTGCTGGTGCCCTCTCTGGGGACCGAGAGCCCCCTCCTCAGGCAGATGGCCTCTCTCTGGTCCTGCTGATCCCAACGCGAGAGCGAGCCCAAGCCGACAGCACATCTGTTCTCTTAAAACACGTCGGATGAAATGCCCTTGGCCTGAGCAACTGCAGCGGCTAAGCAGTTTCTCTCAGCTAAATGTGGTTTTTCCCTGAGGGCGTCAAGAAGAGACTCAGAAGCCCGAAAGCCCACAGAGTCAGGGGAGCGGCCACCTGAGCCCAGGCACAGAGACCCTTCCTCAGGAGGGAACAGAGGAGCCCAGGCGCAGAGACCCTTCCTCAGGAGGGGCCAGCGGAGCCCAGGCGCAGAGACCCTTCCTCAGGAGGGGCCAGCGGAGCCCAGGCGCAGAGACCCTTCCTCAGGAGGGGCCAGCGGAGCCCAGGCGCAGAGACCCTTCCTCAGGAGGGAGCAGTGGAGCCCAGGCACAGAGACCCTTCCTCAGGAGGGAGCAGCGGAGCCCAGGCGCAGAGACCCTTCCTCAGGAGGGAGCAGCGGAGCCCAGGCACAGAGACCCTTCCTCAGGAGGGACCAGAGGAGCCCAGGCGCAGAGACCCTTCCTCAGGAGGGACCAGAGGAGCCCAGGCGCAGAGACCCTTCCTCAGGAGGGACCAGAGGAGCCCAGGCGCAGAGACCCTTCCTCAGGAGGGACCAGAGGAGCCCAGGCGCAGAGACCCTTCCTCAGGAGGGACCAGAGGAGCCCAGGCGCAGAGACCCTTCCTCAGGAGGGAGCAGCGGAGCCCAGGCGCAGAGACCCTTCCTCAGGAGGGACCAGAGGAGCCCAGGCGCAGAGACCCTTCCTCAGGAGCCGTGGGCGGGTGAGGCCCTCACTTTTCAGCTTCCTCAGGGCTTCCTGAGTCCTAAATGGACAGCGACACCCTCGCCTCCTTATGAACTCCATGACTGTGAGGAGACGCCATGAATGTCCTGTCAGAGGCCCTCCACGCCCGCTCGAGTCTGTCTGTCAGCGTGAGCGTCTGAAGCGGCTTCTGTGGGCCAGATGCGCCTTCGGTGCCGTCTGCGGCCAAGACTCCGCCCTGGCGCTCAGGCTCGCGGCCGCCACCCTCGTGAGCACTGGCTGTGCCCTTAGCGGTTCTTTCTTTTATTCTAAGATATATTTTTAAGCATTTTAATGTTTGCTCTAACTTTATTTTACTTGACAGAAAGAGAGAAATTGAGGGGGAACAGACAACAGAGGGAGAGAGACAGAGACACCTGCAGCCCTGCTTCACCACTCATGAAGCTTCCCTCTGCAGGTGGGGACCGGGGGCTCGAACCCGGGTCCTTGTGCCTGGTGATACGTGGACTGCCCAGGTGCACCACCGCCCGGCCCTGCTCTTACTGGCTCCTGGTCCCCCTGAAGAGGAAAATGCCGGGTGTGTGTCAGGTCAAAGGAGAAAGGAGAGCCCAGCCCGGAGACGGGCAGCAGCGGCCACGGGGCAGAGGCTCCTGGGCTCCTCCTGGGGGCTGGGGCATGGCCGCCCGCGCCTCCCCTCAAGCCGCCTCCCCCCACAGAGCTCCTCCTCACACCCGCGCGCGTCTTGTCTGATCTTGGCTGCTGCCTGGCTCCCCTGTTCCCGGCAACTCTGTCAAGTGCCAGACAAAGACACAGCCTGAGGAGAGACGCCCGGCACCACAGGAGCTCGGGGGCTCTGTCTGGAGAGGGGCCACGCTCTGGGTGGGTGCAGCAGTCGGACCTGTGGGCACGGAGCCAGGCAGTGGTCACCCGTTAAGCGCACACAGTACTAAGCGCAAGGACACATGAGGGCCTGGGTTCGAGCCCCTGGTCCCCACCTGCACGGGGAGGGGAGGTTGCTTCACAAGTGATGAAGCAAGTCTGCAGGTGTCTCTCTCTCCTTCTCTATTTCCCTCTCCTCTCCTGATTTCTCTCCGTTCAGTCTAATAAAATGGGGGAAATGGGGAGTCGGGAGGTAGCGCAGCGGGTTACGCTCACGTGGCGCAAAGCGCAGGGACTGGCGTAAGGATCCTGGTTCGAGCCCCCGGCTCCCCACCTGCAGGGGAGTCGCTTCCCAGGCGGTGAAGCAGGTCTGCAGGTGTCTGTCTTTCTCTCCCCCTCTCTGTCTTCCCCTCCTCTCTCCATTTCTCTCTGTCCTATCCAACAACAATGACATCAATAATAACAATAATAATAACTACAACTATAAAAAAGACAACAAGGGCAAGAAAAAGGAATAAATAAATAAATATATAAAAAATTAAAATGTGTTTTTAAAATGGGGGAAATGGCTTCCAGGAACCATGTGTTTGTAGTGCTGGCACCGAGCCCCAGCGATAGCCCTGGAGACAGGGAACAACAACTGTGAGCCCACACACAGCGCCTCAGGTCCTCAGATGCTGAGTGGACAGACTGTGGTGCGCAGGGACCTCATCACACAGCCGGGGAGCCGTGAGCCCACACACAGCGCCTCAGGTCCTCAGATGCTGAGTGGACAGACTGTGGTGCGCAGGGACCTCATCACACAGCCGGGATCCGTCGGCGCCAGCTGATCCATTCAGGTCATGGTGTGGGCTCATGATCTTCACACGCGTGTCTCTGTGTGCTCACTGGCAAGTTCACCGTTCCCGGCTCAGGGACGTTGCGTTTCTTCCTTTGAGCTGCGTCACCTGACATGAATGTGCACAGCACTTACCCAGGGAGCCTGCACAAGACAAGCATCACGTCTGTGGCGACCCACGCTGACTGCAGAGGGCCGTGTCCACAGCAACGGGTCCTGACAGAATCCCGACCTCAGTCTGAAGGGCTCCCCACGACAATCTCCATACTAAATGTGATCCAAGATGAGATCCCACAGCCTACAGAATTCCGGAGGAGAAGCAAAAAAACACACGTGGCCTGATTGAAAAGCAGCCGTAAGGACCTGAAGACATTTCTCTGAAGGCCGGCCATTATAAGAAAGCTTGCCCCACGTCCCGGTCAGAAAGGAAGCCGCTGCTGAACCCGCACACATCTGAGGAGCTTCTCACTGTCCATGAAACTGAGGTGGGCATGGCCTGGAAGCTGTAGAGGGCTTGGGGTCGTGTGAACATTTCTACCACTTTAATGCCTCCCACCTATGAACGTGGGGTATCTTTCTTATTTATTTGTGTCTTCTGAAATGGCTTTCATTCAAGTGCTACGATTCTCAGCGTGTGCGTCGCTGAGGAAGAATCCTTGAGTCGCCGACGCCATGGTCTTATCTACCTCCCTTTCAGACGTCTGTGCGTCTGTATGTCTGATTACGGACACGCAGCTGAGCTGGGCTGACTGAGCCCAGACCCTGCAATTTCACTGGCTCTGGTTATTCTGGCAGATCTTGCTGGAGTCTTGACGATTTTCCCAACATAATATATCCGCTGCAGACAAAGACAGTTTTTACTTCCTGGAGTTTTGATGTGGGTGCCTTTTGCTTCCTTCTCGAAGACATTTATTTCTAAACACTCCACAGCAGACCAAAGCTGTCAGAATGGTCACATGTATGGAGACCAATCCAGTGTTGGCACAACTTGTCTGGGTTTCAAAGGCAGTTAGCAGACCTGTTCCTGCCTTGAAACGCACATTTTTTTTAATTTAGTAGTTGTGCAAGTCATGCTTACCCAGCAGTCAATGTTTCTGTTTCCTGGTGAAGTCAAGTAAGCACTGGCCTAGTCTGCATTTGCTGCACTGCTCTGTCTATTGGAAGAGGAACAGGCTAAGGGCTGACTTGCAAGCTCTCACAATGACAACTGTGTGGTCCTTTTTAAAAAGATTATTATTATTATTATTTAAATATTTATTTCCTTTTGTTGCCTTTTTTATTGTTGTAGTTACTGATGTCATCGTTGTTGGACAGGACAGAGAGAAATGGAGAGAGGAGGGGAAGACAGAGAGGGGGAGAGAAAGACAGACACCTGCAGACCTGCTTCACCGCCTGAGAAGCGACTCCCCTGCAGGTGGGGAGCCGGGGGCTAGAACCGGGATCCTCGTGCCGGTCCTTGCACTTTGCGCCACGTGCGCTTAACCCGCTGTGCTACCGCCTGACCCCCTGTGTGTTCCTGTTGATGTCAATGTGGTTGCTCAGAAAATACCACATTTCAGGGGAGTGGGCGTTGCGATAGACGCAGAGAAGATGGCTGAGTGTGTCTGCAGGAGCTCTGTGGCTTGGTTCACGGCAGATGGGTGCGTCTGACCTTACTCTCTCTGGGGTCCTCACGGGGCTGTGCCCTCCAGCGCTTGCAACCACACGCCACCCAGAGATGCCTCTCAACCCCGCGTTTTGGCCGTTCCTTGGCACCAGAAACGTGTGCGTGACCACAGAGGGCAGACGTGGGCAAGGGGCCCCTTCAGGGACTGGGAGCACAGCTCTGGGCCATCCTTGAAAATACTCCTGTGGGGGGCACAGAGGTGGGCCCAATGAGGTTGGCATCAAAGGTGCCAGGCCTGCCGATGGTCTGGAGGCCGAGGAGGGGAGGGGAGGGGAGGGGAGGGGAGGGGAGGGGAGGGGAGGGGAGGGGAGGGTCCGGTCCCGCCACCACTTGCACAGACCTGGCTCAGCACCACCTCACAGCGCCTGGTGGAGGCCTTCTCCCTCCCTCCCTGCCTCGGCCCTTCTCCACATCCCAGGTCTCTGCCGGCTATGCCCACGGGCCCCACCTGCCGGAGCCCAGCTCACAAGTCGGGGAGCCTCCTCCTCTCCCTTCTCCCCTTTCTCTGTCCTCATCACCACTGCCACTCTGGGGCTGTCCCCATAGCCAGGGCCCAAGGGTGCACAGAGCCCACCTGCCTTGGGACCGTCTGGGCTGGAGCTGGGCTGGCAGGCCCGGGCTCTCTGGGGCGGGCGGAGCCCTCGTCTCCATGCGTCCATCTGGGCAGAGTCTGAGAGGATGGCGCCAGCTTGCCGAGGAAGGCGGGGAGAGGTGGCAGCAGGCCCGACAGCTGTGCCCAGTCTGCTGGCCCACACCCAGCCCCCAAGTGCTGCTGCCCGAGCCCCCGGCAGAGAGACAGTGCTGCAGCGGGTCACGGCCACGGCACTCAGACCCCCAGGACAGTGGAGACCGGGGAGGGGCAGGGTGGAGGACGTGCTCCCTGTGTGTGGGGAGGCTCCTGCCTCCGCACAAGTGGCCTCCAACGTAGTGACAGATTTGCTCGCCTGGCCCGCGAGGGTGGGAGGCCATCTGCTGCGTGCAAAGCCAGCCGGGCGGCCAGGGGCTGCCGCAGGTCCTCCCCACATGGCGGGATCGGGAGCCGGCCCACCACGGCCGACCGACGCGGTGTGAGCAGGCCTGTGAGTGCACAGCAAGCTGGCCTTTGTCCTCGGGAGAAGTCCCTGGCCGAGAGGACACAGTCCCGCTCCAAAGGCACCCCTGCAGAGGTGCTGAAGCCAAGTATGAACCCAGGAGTCCGCCTCCCCGGCCTGAAAGTCGAGGCTTTTCCGTGTCCACACTCTGTGCTGAGTGGGCAGGCTAGGGGTGTGTCCCCTGGGCGCTTGAGAGCCCTGTCCCCCGCCGGAGCCTCTCAGAGCACAGAGAGCCGCAGCATGCGGACCGTCCTTCCGGGGAGGGAAGCCCCGGCACCAGTGCTTGTCGCAGAAGGGGTCCGAGGAGGGGCTCGGGGGGCGACCCCACCGGTCTGGCACGAGTGGACTTGGTCAGCGCTCAGTCCCGGCCTCGTTGCCCCTCAAGAGCTAACCCTCCGTGAGTGTGGGGACCTGACCCTGCGCAGAAGGGCGCCTGTGAGGCTGGGCCGAGAGCCGGAATCAGAAATGGAGCCCTTCATCTGCTCGTCGTGTGGACGCCAAGTTGAAACCCTGAATTCTCGTCCTGGAGAGGCTTGACTAGCAGCACCGGCTCTGCGCCGCAAACAGTGCCCGAGGGGCTGGGCTTCTGCTCCTGTGGCTGCGGGGCACGCCGCCACAGAAGAGGGTGCCATGCTCCCGCCAACGGCAGAGCCCAGCCAGCAGCTCCACCTGGTAACCACGAGCCCAGTGAAGACAGCTCTGCTCGTTTTACTTTTTACGGTAAATTTCTACAAGGACCCTGATTGTGATGCACTGGAGAAACTCAAGTGAACTGAAATATGGATAGAAGTCTTTACCGACACCTTGCCAAGTCGATGGTCACTATCGTCTGTAGACAGTCTATTTATTCTCTTTCAGTGAGAGATGGAGAGAGAATGACACAGAAAAATGACACAGCCCTGCCCAGCTCTGGCTGATGTTGGTGCCGGGACTGAACCTGGGAGCTGGAGCCTCAGGCAGGAGAGTCTTTGTAGAACCAACACGCCATCTTCCCGGTCCAGTGGTTCGTTGCTTTTCCGCCGCAGGAAACTGAGACCAGAGGAGCCTGAGCTCCAAGCTTCTGTGGAACACCCTTCAGAGTCAAGGGGCAGAGAAAACAAAAGCCCACTGTCAACAGTGATGCACATTCACTTTGAATCATTTTGATAGTTTGAAATAATCGGATTCCGATCATCTCTTAATTCCAGTGACTATAAAACCTTAGAGACGCGTTGCCGATTATTAGTCTGCATTTATAAAATCACTTCTGCCTCTAGCCGCCTCGCGCGACGTTTTCCTCGACTATCAGTCACACCCCAAATCGCTCATAACATCTACAACAAAGGGCAGTTTCACCAGCCAGTTAAATCGTTAAGCCAACAGGAGAGCGAGGGCTTTGGCGCAGGGCGGGATGGTCACCCCGACACGCAGGCGCCGGCGTGCTCACCAGTGCCCACGCTGCGAGCTTGGGGATGTCTCAGAGAACTCAGGCGGTTTGCCGGGAGGCGGTCTTGCTCCCCAAGACTTTCTAGCGCGTTTCATCTTCCCACAAGGAACAGATGCGTTTCTGAAGATTTGCATCAGGAAAGGACATGGCAGAAAATGGAAGGGCTCCCTCCAGAGCCGTGTGACACCTGTGTCAAGTTACCGCTCGCGAGGGGTTATCGTGAAGGGGGACTGTCAGTCGGGAAAATGAGGGAATCCTGAGGGGGAAGACAGAACTAGTGACCTGTACGGGCGTATCTGCCCTCCCCGAGTCCCTGGGCTTCCTCAGAACAGCTGAGCAGCCTGTCCCCGGGAGGGATGGCCGCGGAGACCTCTCCCCTCAGGACGCAGACGGCAGGCAGCGTGACAAAACACAGGCATCAGACAGCGAGCGTGTCGGCGAGGCCAGTCCTATCACCCTGCGCCTCACAGACAGAACACTGTGGGTGCAGGGGGGCTGTGAGCACTGAGGACAGAGCTGGTTTGACATTTTCCCTGCATGTTAATCCCGAGGTGTGTGCGCCCGGCTTGGTGTGAAAGCAGTTGGTGTGGGCTCTCAGCTACCCACCTCACTGCGGCTCTGCGTCTGCTCTCACCTGGGGCGGCTTCAAGGCTCAGTCTGGTCTCGGCTCACAGGCTTCCGCCCAGACCAAGAAGCGAGTTACAGCGGACTCCGTGGACACAGCGCGCTGGCGGTGGAGGGTGAGCGCTGGGGTCCTTAGGAGTTTCTTCTCTCCGCTGCCCCCAGCGGCTCCGCCCCAAGTCAAGTTTTTCACAGAGAGAAATGGAGTGGGGCTCGCCCAGGGCGGTGGGGGCCCGACTCCGCAAGGATGCTCCTTTAAAACTCCTCCAATGGGAGTCGGGTGGTAGCGCAGCGGGTTAAGCGCAGGTGGTGCAAAGCGCAAGGACCGGCATAAGGATCCCGGTTCGAACCCTGGCTCCCCACCTGCAGGGGAGTCGCTTCACAGGCAGTGAGGCAGGTCTGCAGGTGTCTGTCTTTCTCTCCCCCTCTCTGTCTTCCCCTCCTCTCTCCATTTCTCTCTGTCCTATCCAACAACCACGACATCAATAACAACAATAAAACAAGGGTAACAAAAGGGAATAAATAAATAAATTTTTTAAAAACTCCCCCAGTATAGCAGAGGTGGGGGACGGCATGCAGTTGCCCGTCTGCCAGCCACAGCAGGGACGTGGAGCTCCCTCAGTCAGGGCTCTCCCGAAGCCTCTCTGATGGCTGGGGTCCCGCCTGCAGCTACTCCAGAGCCCCAGCAGCGTCCCTGGCAGCCCGGCCACCACCGGCGCCTCTCTGAATGCCACACGGTGTCTGGGCAGCCCCCACCCCACCCCGCACACACACAGGGAGCAGGCTGTCTCCAGGTCCCGGTCCCAGAGGACAGCAGCTAAGGTGCCAGTACCCTCCCAGAATGTCCCTCTCGACTCTTTTTGTCATTTCTCATCTTTCTCGGAAGGACTGGACGTCAACCGTTCGGCCCGCTGTCTTGCCCTGAGCACAGTCTCAGCTCTCCCCCGGTATCTGCGGAGGGAGGGGTTCCCCTCAGCTAGCGGCTCAGGGGGAAACGCCATCTGCTTTGGACATTAGCCGGGGCTTAAAGAACCACGTCTGCCCCGCTGACAGCAAGGCAACGGGGTAATTTACAGGCTTTTCAGAGCCCTAACTCACTCTGCCCTTGACAGAGACACGAGTCTCCATCCGCCAACCCCCAGCCAGCTGCGTGCCCTGGGCTGGGGCGGGGACCCCAGAGCGGCACAGACCTGCGCCCTCGCACTTGTTCTGCTGACATGGGGTCGGTTCAGGAAGGTGCAGCTAGTCGGGGACTCTGGGCTGCTCTGGGGACGGCCTGGAAGGCCCAGCAGCCTCCTGGTGCAGAGGGTGGGCAGGGTGCATAGGGGCCGTGCACAGCAGCCCTGAAGGAGCCCACAGCTGGGCCCTGGGCCCCAGACCCAGGGGGACGCCATGTGCGGCTCCAGTGTCCAGATGAGGCGGGTGCTGGGGGGGAGGGGGTCCACGGGGGCAGAGGCACCCCCCCTTATGGAAACAAGGCCATTCAGAGGGCTGGTGTTTAATGAGGAAAGACACAAAGGGGACGTGAGTGAGAAGCATGTTTTACGGCTTCTCATTTCTTGGGTAATAAAGGCTTACTTAATTATTTAGAATTTCACCAAAATTGCTTCTGTGGATAGAAAAGATGGTTGCGTTGTTCGCCGCCTCAGCAGAGACCCCAAGCAGCTCGTGTCTGGGCAATGAATATTTAAACTAATGGCATAAAATCCACACGGATATTTTCCAGGACTACATCACAGCTTTCAGGAGGTATAAATCCTCACACTCTATCTTCGCTTCCTCGTAACTGCGAGTTTGAGAATAAGCCAGGGGGAGGGGTGGGGGAGGGGGGGTAGGCTCACAGTCTTGTCTCAAAAGCGGCAGTGCTCTGACTTCCCCACCCCCACCCCCGCCGCCTCGGAAAGAAATCGCCTCCTTGTGGTTGGTTGTAAAGATCACTTTCTTTTGGTTTTCCAGAAGCAAAGGCAAGTGCAAGGGGCTAGATGTGAAGGCGGGCACTGCAGACAGGTGAGGTTTCAGACATGAAGCGCAAAGCCGCGAGGTGGCGAGGGTCTCGCGTGTAGGACCCTGCCTCACCAGACAGGCCAGGAGGCCGGGAGCCTGGAGGCCACAGTGGATGTAGGGTCTTTCCAAACTCGGTTAGTGAGATCTTGGGTTTTATCTTCTGTGCTTGTTGTTTTGTTGTTTTGTTATTATTTGCACCAACATACAGTTTGACATTTTTTGTCAAGTCAGTAAAATCGTTGAGTTCACTGAAGTCATTACACTGGTGGCTGCTTGGGCACTGAACTCAGCCTCAGAAAAGACTTCTTTTTTTTCCTACTTTAAAAAATTAAAAAATGAAGACCAACTGTCTTTGAATATTTTTCGATTCTAAATGTCCTGAAGGCAAGATTGTTGTCTCCTCCATGAGACTCCCAGCAATCCAAATGGCTGAGCTGTACCAAGCCTCTCCTCTAAAAATAGACACAAAACACAAATGCCTTACCGTGGCTCTGTGGCAACAGATAGCAGGCTCAGCCTCCTCCGCAGACGGCTTCTGAACATCGAGTTCTCTCCATCTGTAAATGCTGTGATGAGATTCTCAAAAACCACAGATTCGGAGCTAATAAGAAAGTCATTAATTCTTAAGGAAAGTAACAGAAAGGAAGTTCTCTGCATTAGCCATTTGTGACTTTGATCTGCAAGTTAAAACACATGGACCAATTTTAAAAGATAATCTGGTAAGAAAAGTCACATTCTGAGTTGAGGAGAGAGTCTGAAGTCTCATTTTCCCAGTGTGGGCCTATAGAAAGAAGAGGTACTGCAATCTGTGTTTGAATGTTTGCAAAAGCATTCGCACCAACACTCCCAGCTCTGTCTGCAGCATTATCTGAAGGATTCCTGAGCATGATTTTGCATTTCCCATTAAAAGAAAAATGGGCTTTTACTTCTACATATTGAATATATATCATGGAAGTCAGCAGTCTTTTTTCTTTTCTTTTTTTTTAATCTCTTGGTTCATCCCTTTAAATAAATAATGGAAAGAGGTTTACGACTGGGAGGTCTCCTGCTTCATGCACAAAAACATTGCAAAGCTGAACACCAGGTCTGGGACTCTGGAAATTACTATTCCCAGTCCAGCCGTTTGCTGATATGTTTATTGAATAAACACAGGAGACAGCAAGACAAGCGTGGCTTTCCTCTGGATGCAGAGACGCACAGTCCCGTGGAGAGAGAGCACCGGCCCGGGGGCGCTTTGAAATATAGCGGGTCCGAAGAGGAATGCGCACGTCTGCCACAAGCAGGGGAGTGATGGGTCATGCTGGGGCCGGGGGCGTCACCGGAACCTGGAAGCCGTCTGGGGACGGGCGCAATGGCCCCGAGTCAGGCGGTACAGAGCTGCCCTTCCTCTCCTGGTGGCGGCTGGCCGGCTACCTGGGCTCCCAGAGGCACCCGCCCAGGCCTCCCCACACTCGGCTGACCTTGTTGGGCTCCTGCACTCTCGGAGCTGAGAGATGTGACGTCAGTGTCCCCAGGCCTGGGCAGGGCCTCCCTGAGGGCAGGCACACGGACGTCTCCCGGCATCTGAGAAGCAAGGGCAGCAGAAGACATGACGCGCCGTGAGCCGTCACCTCGAACCCTTCCCGGGAGACTTCCCTTCTGGAAAGGCCTTGCTCACACAACTGGACCAGCACGTTGCTCCAGGTGGGACCACCCTTGCCCCCTGACCTCCAGGCTGGCCGCTCAGAGTGCAGAGAGCACCCTCCCAGGCCTGGAATTCAGACCGTGAACACGGTGGTCTGCCAGCCCCCCACCACAGAGACCAGGGCAGCCTCCTGAGTCACCCAACATGGCCTTGGACTGTGTCACCCACGGGTGGCCAGAGGGCTTCCTCCCAGGGACGCTGGGCGGCTGTCCTGTCCACCTCCACTCTAGACAGATGGCCCGACACACGCCTGACGGCCACAAGCCACAGCCAGGACCCCCAGACCTCAGCCCGCACCCCTGCCAATCCGCCTGCCCCGCAGGGTCCAGCCCTCACCCCTGCCGCTCCGCCTGCCCCCGTGGTCTGTGGAGCCACAAGCTCGCTGCAGAAGGGGTCTTCAGCAGGGCTGGGGAGGGAAGTGGCAGGGGCTCACCATTGGAGGACCCATCGACCCTTAAAGACCCCAAGAGCAAAGATGCTGCTCTGGCTGAGGGCAGTGGGCAGAGGCGTGAAAGGGGCGGCGGAGACACCCCCGAGTGCAGACTCAGGAGACCCGGGAAAGGGCCTTTCCTGGCCTGTGTTTTCTTTCTGTGGCTCTCGGGAACTGTCTGATGACGGGCCGGGCGGAGACACACCTGGCTGAGCACACATGTTACAGCGCACAAGGACCCAGGTTCAAGCCCCTGGTCCCCACCTGCAGGGGGAAGCTTCCTGAGTGGTGAAGCAGGGCTTCAGTGTCTCTCTCTCCCTCTCTATATCCCCTCCCCCTCAATTTCTCTCTGTCCTATTCACTAAAATAGAAAGAAAAGGGGGTGGCCACTGGGAGTGGTGGATCCATAATGCAGCACTGAGCCCCAACAATAAACTGCTGGCATAGTTATCAATCAGTCCACCAGCCAATCAATCCATGTCGAAAGCCCCTGCCCACTGAGCCCTGGGCAGTGCCATTTGCAGGAGGGGCTTCCTGTGAGGATTTCTAGCCCCTGGTCCCTCAGGGGTCCCTGAGTGTCTGTTTGCCTCACTGGCCAGAGCTGGGTGTCCTGGGGGCAGTGGGTGCTGGGCCACCCGATTCTCAGGCTCTCACTGCTTCCGCCCTGTGGCTCCTGCACCTCGGGGAACCTGCTGGGGTCAGTGCGGGGCTGTGCGGTCACCCTGCCGCCGTGGGCAGGCGAGTCCCCTGCAGAGGAGAGGCCCTGAAGCTGTCAGAGTGGCTGTGAGTGGCGGGGCAGTTGGAGGTTCACAAAGAAACAGGCGAGCCTCGTTTTCTTGTCCATAGCGCTATTTTTACCGTTCATATTTCTTCTTATCCAGAGGAGCACACGCCAAAAATTCCTGAAGCACTTCTGCCAGATATGTAAATAATTGGAGAGAAACACGCCAATTAAGAGGGCTGGCAGCCAGCCCCGGGCTGGCACAGGGGAGGCTGGGCGGCTCAGCAGTGACTGCAGCTGGCTGCCCAGGCCTGGAGGACCAGCCCGGCGTGGCAGCCTCCTCCGCCCGCAGATGGCAGGAATGTGCTCTGCGTCCCGGCTACCAAGCTGTTGGCGCCTGCTAGCCAAGAACACAAAGCCTGTTCAGCTGCTGCCTCCACTGTCCGTCCCCGTCCCCGTCCCCATCCCCGTCCCCCTCAGCTGCACAAAGAAGACGGTGAGAGATGGCTTCCCGGGCAATGGCTTCACGGCAGAGAGGCTGCATGGACGAAGCCAGTGCCCGGAGACCCTCTCCTCCCCCGGCGCCAGGCCCCGTCCTCGCCTGTGCAGACCTGCTCCCAGCCCTGCCTGCAGCTTGATGCTCCCCAGCCCTGTGGGAAGAGAGCCCCGGCCCACAAGAGCAGCAGTCAAGGCCAAGCCCAGCCTCCTCCCAGGAGGACAAGCAGCCAGGAGACACCGTCTTTGCAGCCACTCTGCCTTGTGTCACCCCCGGGGTGTCACCACTGAGCCATTTACTGCAGAGAGAGAGAGAGCTCAGGACCGAGCAGCGGGGCACAGCTATGAGCGTCTGCGGGCTGCACGGCTCACCTGTCTGCTCCTGGCTTTGCTGAAGCCCCAGGCGACAGAGACACCGCAGGTCTGTCTGCCCTGCCCTGCGCCTGTCACTGGGCACAGGCATCCAGCTCTGTCCAAGCTGCAGCCAGAGGTGGGTCTCCTCGCTCCTTACAGTCAGGGCCCAGGCCACGTCCTCGCCCATGGTCGGCTTTGACACCCGCTAGGCGTCCCCTTGCAGACCCCTCTGCTGCTCAGACCATTCCCACAGGAAGGAGGGCTGCTCAGCGAGGGCCCTGGAACAGCCACGCAGCCCCGCACCACACAGCAGCTCAGCCCCACACCAGCCGGGCCCCCTGGCCCAGTCCTGGGCTTCTGTAGGCCACAACTGTCTGCCTACAAGCTAGAAGTTAAGCGGACAGCCAGGCTGGGGTGCTGTGGAGACGGCCCGGCACCTGCAGGGACTCTGTGGCCAGGGGACAGCTCGGAAGGCGGAAGAGAGTTCAGAGAGGGCTGGACTTGGAGTGTTTGCTTTCCGAAAACCAGCTTGCTAAGTCCTGTGGCGGACGAGGACTGATGATCTGAGTCACCTGCCGCCTGGGGCGGGTGCCCTGTGAGGGCCCCAGGCTTCCCACAGCCTGTGGAGAGGGTGCACCAGCTCCTGGTGGCCGGCGCCCTGGGCCCAGGCCGTGGAGGACACGGGGCCACGTGGAGGAGGAGGTGCCCTATCTCCCACCTCGCTCCGACTCCGTTCGGGTGTGGGAAAGGCTGCCTCCACTTTGCAGGGCTGGGCCTTCTCGGCTAGAAATGGCAAAGGCCAAAGGCTGCTGTGCACTGGGCCGACCGGCAGCTGCATGGGGCTTGTGGCCGGAGCCTGCAGGAGGGGCCCCTGCTGTGACCTCTGCCCTCTGAGCACCGCTGTGTGGGTGTGCAGGGGCTATACCCATGGGTGCATAGGCCATGCCCACAGGTGCAGAGGCCATGCCCACAGGTGCAGAAACCACACCCACAGGTGCAGAGGCCACGCCCATGGTGCAGAGGCCACGCCCATGGTGCAGAGGCCATGCCCACAGGTGCAGAGGCCATGCCCACAGGTGCAGAAACCACACCCACAGGTGCAGAGGCCACGCCCATGGCGCAGAGGCCACACCCACGGGTGCAGAGGCCACGCCCATAGGTGCAGAGGCCACGCCCATGGTGCAGAGGCCACGCCCACAGGTGCAGAGGCCATGCCCACAGGTGCAAAGGCCACGCCCATGGTGCATAGGCCACGCCCATGGTTCAGAGGCCACGCCCATGGCGCAGAGGCCACACCCACATTGCAGAGGCCACGCCCAATGGTGTAGAGGGCACGCCCACATGTGCAGAGGCCACGCCCATGGCGCAGAGGCCACACCCACAGGTGCAGAGGCCACGCCCATGGCGCAGAGGCCACACCCACGGGTGCAGAGGCCACGCCCATGGTGCAGAGGCCACACCCACGGGTGCAGAGGCCACGCCCACGGGTGCAGAGACCACACCCATGGGTGCAGAGGCCACACCCACATGTGCAGAGGCCACGCCCATAGGTGCAGAGGCCACGCCCATGGTTCAGAGGCCACGCCCATGGCGCAGAAGCCACACCCACATGTGCAGAGGCCACGCCCAATGGTGTAGAGGGCACGCCCACATGTGCAGAGGCCACGCCCGTGGCGCAGAGGCCACACCCACAGGTGCAGAGGCCACACCCATGGTGCAGAGGCCACGCCCATGGCGCAGAGGCCACACCCACGGGTGCAGAGGCCACGCCCATGGTGCAGAGGCCACACCCACGGGTGCAGAGGCCACACCCATGGTGCAGAGGCCACACCCATGGTGCAGAGGCCACGCCCACAGGTGCAGAGGCCACACCCATGGTGCAGAGGCCACGCCCACGGGTGTTCACCCTGAGGACTGAGCAGATGTCCTGTGAGCCTGGTCTCAGAGTGCCGCCCTTCTGCTTCTGTCTTTTCAGGAAAGACAAGGCCGCCTTCTCCCACAGCCCTCTCCCCTCAGGCCCTGTGTGGGCTCTGACGGGCTGTGGGTGCTGCAAGCGGCCACAGCAGAGTCCAGGCTGAGAAGCCCGCCCTGAAGCCCAGCCCCTGCTCAGGCCCCTGGTCCGCTGACCTTCCTCAGGCCGCACGGGGTGCCCCGTGTTAGTTGTTCTGCTACCCTGCTGGATGCATTTGAATCATTCTTTTCTTTTCACGATTTTTATTAGTGATTTGATTGTACTCCTCTTATCCTGCAATCTTGTCAGTTGTTTGAATTATTCTTTGCAACTCTGCATTCTCCAGCTTTGGGAAGAAGCCGAGAAACTGGTGTGTTAGCTGATCACACACACAATCAAAATCTCTCCCAAAGACTTCCCTTCAAAGGCTTGGTCTGGCCTTGCCCGCTAAGGGGCTCATGTGGACGCAGGCAGAGCGCTCTGAAAACAAGCAGGGCTGGCAATGTAAACAGACCTCAGAAGCGCTGCCGTTTGCACTGCCCTGCCGGTCTGTGAGGCTCCTGTCCACGTCCGCCAGGGCTTTTTCAAGCTAAATAAATCTAATATTTGAAGGGGTGACATGTGTATTGAAACAAGATGGGGGCTTCTTGCAGGGCGAGGGAGGAGGGGCGCTTGCTGGGTGGCCGGGAGGCCAGATGTGGCTGGACCTCCGCCCACGTGGGTCACGCCCCTGCTTCACCCCAAACACAGACCCAGCAGGCAGCCAGGCGAACACCCCCACGCAGGACGGGAAAGTCAGACAAGACCCTGTCCCCACGGGCACCACTGTCCCTGCGTCCAGCTGATGATCTGGAGGTGGGCAGGGATGACGGGGTGCAGGGCCCTAGCAGTGCGTGAACACCCCTCTGGTCTCCAGATGTCAGCAACACCCCCACATCTTCCCACAGGCCTGGGTGGCCAGTCCCCACCCTGGCCTCCCCCACCGAGGCTGCCCCAGGTCAGGGCAGGGGGCAGGCCCGAGGGTCAGGCCCAGGCCCAGAATATGGCAGAGTGACGTCTGTCTGCTGTCTCCCTCACCCTGAGGTAAACACAGTTGATGTGTAACAGCAGGTTAGGGGCAGCGGGTGAAGAGCAGAGCAGAGCACCTGAGGCCCCACGTGCCGAGTCCAAGGTCTGGAGATGCCACATGCCCCTGGGAAGCAGAGCTCTGCACTCTCTCTCTCTCTCTCTCTCTCTCTCTCATAAATCTCAAAAATAAAATCCAGAAGCAGGTGGGCACGGCCGCCCTGAGCCCACTGCCCTCCAGGCAGAGCCCCTGTGACCCTAAGCCTGGACACCTCCACCTGCAGAGCCGGGCGCAGGGTGTCTGGCCAGGCCCCAGGCCCAGTCAGGAGAGGAGGCCACCTCTGGACCCGTCTCCCGGAAGCCCAGCTCAGCCGGCGCACACAGGAGCCCTGCAGCCCCGGGACCAGCACCGTGACCCTCGTCTGTCCTTGTAGCCGGCATGCAGACTGTCTGCAAGTGAGGTCGGGGCATGAGAAGGAAGCATGGTTTCTCTAGGTGCCGGGTTGCCTGATGGTCAGCACAGAGGCTTTTCCAGGACGTGCCGCCGGCCCGGGATGTTCTCAGGGAGCCACAGGGCGGCCCCTCCACCCAGGGAGCAGACCATCCGGGCTCCCCGATGCCTGGGGCTCTGCCTCCCTGCGTCTGCTGCGGTCATGGCCTGAGAGTCTCGGTGGGCGTTCCACGGAGTGTGTGGCGTGCTGGCCTGGAGTCCGCAGACCGGCACTGCGATAGCTCGAAGTTACAGCAGCTGAAGGGTGAGGAGCCAGCAGAGGGGAAAGAAAGAGGGAGGCAGCTTTTCTCTGCAGGTGGTGTTGCTGCTCAGGGAAGCAGACACAGGGCCGTGAAGCTTCTTCTTTTTTAATATTTTTAATATTTATTTATTCCCTTTTGTTGCCCTTGTTGTTTTATTGTTGTAGTTATTATTGTCGTCGTTGTTGGATAGGACAGAGAGAAATGGAGAGAGGAGGGGAAGACAGAGAGGGGGAGAGAAAGACAGACACCTGCAGACCTGCTTCACCGCCTGTGAAGCGACTCCCCTGCAGGTGGGTCTTTTTTCCTCTTTATTGTTATTTACACTACATATACATTTAAAGTTTAATTTTATTTTTAAAAGATTATTTATTACTCATGAGAAAGAGGAGAGAGAGAAACAACCAGACATCACTCTGTTACAGGTGCTGCCAGGGATTGAACTTGGGACCTCATGCTTGAGAGTCCAACGCCTTATCCACTGTGCCATTTTCCAGACCTTCTTCCAGAGCTGGGCCAAGCTCGGTGTCTCACAGAGCTGGTGAGAAGGTGGCTCTGAGCCCCAGGGTGACACGCAGGGATATGCTTTCATTCTTGCTCTGAATAAAAACACCCTGGGGGGCAGGTGGTAGCACACCACACACAGTATGATGCTTGAGGACTAGCAGGACGATCCGGGTTCAAGCCCCAGCCTCCCCACCTGCAGGGGGAAGCTTCACAAGTGACAAAACAGGTCTGCAGGTGTCCTCTCCCTCTCTGTCTCCCCATCCCTCTCAATTTCTCTCTGTCCTGTCCAATGAAAATGGAAAAAAACTGGCACCAATCCCCGGAAATAACCCTGGAGGCAAAAAAATAAAAATAAAAAACATTAATAAATAAATAGGGGTCCAGGAGGTGGTGCAGTGGATAAAGCACCGAACTCTCAAGCATGAGGTCCCGAGTTCAGTCCCCGGCAGCACGTGTACCAGAGTGATGTCTGGTTCTCTCTCCTCCTGTCTTTCTCATGAATAAATAAATAAAATCTTTAAAGAATAATAATAAATAAATCAAAACGCTCCTTGACCGCAGCACCCATGCACTTGGAGCAAATGTCTAAAAAAAGCAAAACACAGATCGGGAAACTGACAAGTGGCAGGTCAGCCGCCGGCTTGAGCACCTGCCGGGAGGCTGCCAGGCTGCGGTGTCCAGGCTCCGTCTGGGTCTCTGCCCCAGGCCACCGTGGCGTCCCCTCACACCCGTGTGCAGGCGTCGTGCACCTCTGCCCAGCGCTCCCGCCGCTCCGCTCTGTCCTGTCGCTGGGCCCGCGCAGGGAGCTTTTCTCCGACAAAGACCGGCTCCGTCCCAGGACTGCCGTGGGCAGAGCTGAAACCCGGGGTCGGGGGCGGGGTCGGCCTGAGAGCAGCCGCCGGCGAGCTGCGGTGTCCCGCGACACGGCTGCCCCCTAGCAGAGCGCGACGACCTTTCTGAATGTGAAGCGCCTCCTTTGCTTGGCCGATTCTCAAACGGCGCTTTTTGAAATCCCTTTTCAAAATCCTTTTTCCTCTGTGGCTGAATTCAAAGGAGACGCCTCTTTCCGTGAAACCATCGCTGATGATTTTAATTGCAGAAGGCGGCCTGGCCCGTCTCCCCCGCTCTGGCTGCGTGGAGACTTCTCTGGGGGGTCGCGTCCGCACGTGCTTCTGGACCCGGAGGAGACCAAAGCGTCTGTCTGTCTTTCCATCCGCTCTCCCTTGAGCTGTGAGAATCCCCGAGTCAGGCGCACCCCCTGCATGGGGTAGCCGTCAGCTGTCGCCGGCCTGGCTGCTGGCTGTCAGCCGGACCTGCTGAGGATTCTGCGTGATTACCAGAAGGTCCGGCATCTTGAAGACAGCCGCTGTCAGGAAGCCGGTGGCCGTCTGTCTGGAGTGTGTGTCTGGAATTTCCCTCAGAGCCCGGGGCCGCCGAGACCGGCAGGAAGGTGGAGCGACCTCGGGACCCCTCCTGCACGTGGCCTCCAAGGCCGGAGGAACACCACGCGTGTCTGAAGGCCGTCTCCAGCGAACACTGTGGGCCACGGCCCGACCCTCACACACCTCGAGGACGCTCCCACTCACACCGTCGCACACGCTGAACACACGTGGGTCACGGCCCGACCCTCACACACCTCGAGGACGCTCCCACTCACACTGTCACACACGCTGAACACACGTGGGTCACGGCCCGACCCTCACACACCTCGAGGACGCTCCCACTCACACCGTCGCACACGCTGAACACACGTGGGTCACGGCCCGACCCTCACACACCTCGAGGACGCTCCCACTCACACTGTCACACACGCTGAACACACGTGGGTCACGGCCCGACCCTCACACACCTCGAGGACGCTCCCACTCACACCGTCGCACACGCTGAACACACGTGGGTCACGGCCCGACCCTCACACACCTCGAGGACGCTCCCACTCACACTGTCACACACGCTGAACACACGTGGGTCACGGCCCGACCCTCACACACCTCGAGGACGCTCCCACTCACACCGTCGCACACGCTGAACACACGTGGGCCACGGCCCGACCCTCACACACCTCGAGGACGCTCCCACTCACACCGTCGCACACGCTGAACACGCGTGTAGTCGCTGTGAATTCACTGCATCTAGTTACCCACGGCAAGACCTTGTTTCACAGGACCAGTCACTTTGCAACCGCTTTGAAAATAGCACAGAGGCACGTAAGCCTCTAAACGCATCACCTCGCCCCCATCTATGTCTTTCTCTGTATCACTCTCATTAAAATAAAATAAAATAAATGAGACATTTTTTACAGAAGACACTACTGATACAGTCCCTTCTATATAGTAAGAGGACAGGATAGACGCTGCCTTAAACAGTACAGCTTCGTGGATGAAAGCAGACCTACAGGGCCGGGCGGTGGCGCACCTGGCCAAGCACACACACTACAGTGCTCAAGGCCCTGGGTTCAAGCCCCCGTTCCCTCCTACAGGGAGAAGCTTCACGAGTGGTGAAGCAGGGCTGCGGGTGTCTCTCTGTCTCGTTCTACCTCCCCCTTCCCTCTTGATTTCTGGCTATCTCTATCCAATACATAAATAAAGATAATGTAAAGAATTCAAAAAAACAGACCTACAGACCCGTAGAACAGGGTGAGGGCCCAGAAATAAGCCCACATGTGCAGGGGAGACTAACTGACAGAAAAGGGGCCGAGACCATCTGACAGAGGCGAGAGAACCTCTGCTTCAGTAGATGCTGTTGGGCGGCCTGGGTGTCAGGTGGGGAGGTGAGCCCAGGACACGCCACAGCCCAACCCCAGGCAGGCTGAGGGACCGGGCGGGGGTCAGCCTCGCTCAGACTAAACACTGCACAGGCCCCAGAAGCCCCACTCAGAAGGGAAAGACACCCCTGCTGGGGGTGACCTGGGGGACCCCAGGGGTCCATAGCTTCCCGGTGGGCGTGGGTGGCTGCCCGCGGGGCGCTCTGCACTGAGCCGTCCAGCCCCCAACAGCTATGCTCCAGCTGCTCCTTTATGGTCAGAATCGCGGCCCCTCGGGGGTGACCCCAGGGGCTCAGGAGATGAGGCAGGCGCCAGGGGGATGGGTGGTCACTCAGCGATCACTCAGCAGGTCTGCCCAGGAGTGCCAGGGTGAAGTCACTGGCCTTGTGGACTCAGGGCCCGAGAGGCTGGGCACGGGGGGGGGGGGGACCGGGAGGCTGGGCACAGGGGGAGGGGGACCGGGAGGCTGGGCACAGGGGGAGGGGGACCAGGAGGCTGGGCACAGGGGGAAGGGGACCGGGCGGCTGGGCACAGGGGGAGGGGGACGGGGAGGCTGGGCACAGGGGGAGGGGGACGGGGAGGCTGGGCACAGGGGGAGGGGGACCGGGCGGCTAGGCACAGGGGGAGGGGGACGGGGAGGCTGGGCACAGGGGGAGGGGGACTGGTGAATGGGGACCTTGGAGAGATGCCCTGGCACCACCCTCAGGATGCCCAGGCCACCGACCCCTTGCCCAGGGGACTCAGCACGGGACCGGCCCTCAGTGAGGTCACAGAGCTCCTGTCAGCAGCCGCCCAGGGGGCAGGTCACACAAGGCCTCCAGTCAGCTCGCGACCACCTAGGACGCCTGGCTGGCTCCCTCACCACTGACCCCTGACCCTCGGCCACAGCGTGTGGCCAGGCCCAGCCGCTAGCAAAACAGAGTGGGCCAGGCGAGCACACACCACCCAAGACGGATAGACGTCTGCCCAGAGGGACAGACCACCTCCTCGGCGGTGCCGCCCCCACCTCCCCGGGCCTGGTCTATGGCAGGGCTGTCAGGGACAGTCGGCTGGCAAGGGGCTCTCTTGGCTCCGTGGTGGCTGCCAGGGCTTCCCCCGTGTCTCCAACAGGAGAAGAGGCTGCCTGAGGTTGAGCTGGCCTGCACGGACGCTCCTGTGTGCAGGGAGGCTGGCGTCCAGGGGACACCTCCCCCAAGCTGTCCTCCAGGCCCCACACCAGTCTGCCCGACCTGACCCTGACCCTGACCGCTGGCCTGCCTTCAGGCCTGTGCTCCCCCCACCCAGCACCTGGGGTCCCTGCACAAGGGGCTTCTTCTGCACTGCTGCCTGAGGAGCAGCCGTGACGTTGGTGCCCTGCACCTGTGGCCACGGAAGGGTGGTGGGAGCAGGGACCCTGGGGAGTTGCCTGGTCTCAGAGGAAGCCCCCTCCCCTTCCTGCCGCCCCCTGAGGGGAGTTTGTAGCCATGAACCCTGCACAGCCAGGTGCCTTTTCTGGGGCTTTTAAAAATGAACGAGAGGTGCTTTGTCGGGACATCAGAAATGAGAGGACCTGGGTTCGAGCCCCGGCTCCCCGCCTGCAGGGGCAGCTTCACAGGGCTGCAGGTGTCTCTCTGTCACCAGCCCTGCCTGAGCCTCCAGTCTGGCCCAGGGACCTGGTGTGACGTCTGTCTGTCGCGGGGAGGCTGTCAGACAGGCCCCGGGGTTCAGCTTCAGCTCTGACTGAGGGCAGCCGCAAATCCTACCTTCCCCACCAGGCCCTTCTTTCAGGATGTCTTCAGAGATGTCTGACTGTAAGGAATAGCTGAGCGGGGATGGGTCCGCCTGCCAGCACCCATGTCCAGCGGAGAAGCAGTTACAGAAGCCAGAACGCCCACCTTCTGCTCCCCATAAAGAGTTCTGGTCCATCCTCCCGGAGGGAGAAATGTTGGGGAAGATGCCCAGAGGGCTCTGAGCTCCAACTCCATCAGGACCCTGAGAGAGAAGAGGGAAGGGGAGGGACATGTGGATGGAGCAGTAAGGGCAGGTGTGCCTTACAAGGGAAGATAAAGTGGGGCCATAGAGGGGAGATGGGCAGATACACAGAAGCAGAGACAGAGTGACAGAAAGGAGAGTGAGCCCACACCTTAGGAGGCTGCTGCAGCTTCTAGTGGGGGCGCTGGCGACACAGAGCTCTGGTGCTGGGAACTGTGCAGAATTACACCCCTGTTACCTTACAATTTTGTAAACCAATATGAAGTCACTAATAAAATATTTGAGTGGTCCGGAAAATGGCACAGAGGATAAAGCGTTGAACTCTCAAGCATGAGGTCCCAAGTTCAATCCCTGGCAGCACCTGTACCAGAGTGATATCTGGTTCTTTCTCTCTCTCCTCTTTCTCATGAGTAATAAATAATCTTTTAAAAAATAAAATAAAATTTTAAATGTGTATGTAGTGTAAATAACAATAAAAAAGAAAAAAGACCCACCTGCAGGGGAGTCGCTTCACAGGCGGTGAAGCAGGTCTGCAGGTGTCTGTCTTTCTCTCCCCCTCTCTGTCTCCCCCTCCTCTCTCCATTTCTCTCTGTCCTATCCAACAACAAAAGGCATCAACAACAACAACAATAATAACCACAACAAGGCTACAACAACAAGGGCAACAAAAGGGGGAAAAATGACCTTCCAGTTCGAGATCCCGGTTCGAGCCCCCGGCTCCCCGCCTGCAGGGAAGTCGCTTCACAGGCGGTGAAGCAGGTCTGCAAGTGTCTGTCTTTCTCTCCACCTCTCTGTCTCCCCCTCCCATCTCAGTTTCTCTCTGTCCTATCCAACAATGACGACAACAATAATAGTAACAACAATACCGATAAACAACAAGGGCAACAAAAGAGGAAAAAAATGGCCTCCAGGAGTGGTGGATTCGTGGTGCAGGCACCGAGTCCCAGCGATAACCCTGGAGGCAAAAAAAAAAGATAAGATAAGATAAGATAAGATAAGATAAGATAAGATAAGATAAGATAAGGAAAGGGGTGGGACTGTGGGCAGAACAAGCAAGTGTGGAGAGAAGCCTGTGTCAGAGCACAGCCAGCGGCTGTCAGCAGAGCAGCCCTGCAGTGCCCACTGATCCCAAGGCGACCGGGAACAGCCGTGTGAGCACCAACTCTGGAAGCCTGGAAGGCCGGGGCCGGGGCCGCACACCTGCCTGAGCACAGGGCACAGACCTGCAGGGGGGCTCTGCAAATGATGCTGGGCTGCGGGGGTGAGTGTGTGTGTGTGTGTGTCCGTCTGTCTGTGTCTGTGTGTGTGTGCATGTGTGTCAGTGTGTGTGTGAGCGTGTGTGTGTGTGTATATGTGTGTGAGTGTGTGTATGCGTGTGAGTGTGTGTGTGCGTGTGTGTGAGTGTGTGTGTTAGTGTGTGTGAGTGTGTATGTGTGTGTGTGAGTGTGTGTGTGTCTGTGTGTGTGTCTGTATGTGAGTGTGAGTGTGTGTTTCTCTCCCTCTCTATCTCCCCTACCCTCTCGATTTTTGGCTGTCTCTATCCAATAAATAAATAAAAATAATAATTTGTAATATAATTACTTGAAGGAGAAGAGGAGGAAGGGGGGGAAGAAGCCGCCTCTGAGGCCGCCTCCACTTTCCTCAGTGGGGCCTCCTGCCCCCAACTCCCAGTCCGCAGTGACAGGCGTTCTTGAGTATTTCTTTATTGGGGATTACTGGTTTACAGTCGACAGTAAAATACAATAGTTTGTGCATGGGTGACATTTCCACATAAAATACAGCTCCCACTAGGTCCTCCTCTGCCATCGTAGGAATTTAATTTTCTTCATCCTTTTTTTGTTTCATTTTTCAGACCCCAAGAACCTGGACAAAGTAAACACCTAAAAAGACCCACTTGGGGGCCCAGACTACGATGAGGCGGCACACAGACCGGCTGGCCGCAGCCCGCCTTCGGCTCTGTCTCCCCTTCACTGTCAGCACACCGCGTGCCCTGCGTCCTCCCGCGTTCGGGGGCTCGGCGAGTGTGAAGCCCGCACAGAAGCCTCGCGCCCTTGGGCCCGGTAAGCGGCCCGTGAGCCCAGCTCGGGCAGGAGGACGAAGAGCAGCCACGTCTGACCCACAGGCTCCAAGGCCGGCAGTGGAGATCGGCCCAGATACGAGGCCCGGGACCCCAGCCAAACACCTTGACACGGGTTTTGATGATCTCCAAAGCTCGCGGCACAGAGTCGAGAAGTCAAGCATCCCGACTCCGGACAGTGCCGCAGAGACGCCTCGTCACTCTGGAGAGCCACGCCAGAAGTTCAAGACCCGCAGGGGGAGGCTCAGGGACTCTGGCCTCTGTGGGTCTCTGAGGCTGTGGCCAGAGAGAGCAGAGCTGGACTCTGCCGACTCGGGGCCCCGCCTCCCTCCCCTCCTCAGAAACACAAACCACTCGGCTCACTCTGGTGAGGTTGAGACCGAGAGTCCTGCTTCATCTTGAAAACTTAGAAGCAGGCGCAGGGGTGGCACGGATGCTAGAGGAGTCGGAGAGGCCTTCCAGCGGCTCTGGGAGTGCGTCTGAGAAAGTAAATAAGCAGGAAAGTCCAGGCAAAGATTTTGACTCCACTAGATTTATGGACTTGAAAGAGGATTAATGAAAACTCCAGAACTAAAACGCAAAAGCTCAGGCGAGGACTCCAAATGACTATAACAGAAGATTGATCGCACAGAAAACAGAACAAGAGAATTTGGAAGGAAAAAAAAGGATAGTAGGAGACATTTCACTTGACTCAGAGATAAAAACTGTTTTAAAAACAACAACAAGGGCGCGTCTGGTTAGGTGCACACACGACAGGGCACAAGGACCCGGGTTCGAGCCCCCAGACCCCATCTGCAGGAGGAAAGCTTTGCAAGTGGTGAAGCAGGGCTGCAGGTGTCTCTCTGTCTCTCTCCCTCTCTACTTCCCTCTCCTCTCTCAGTTTCTCGTTATCCAATGATAAATAAAATTTTAAAGGAAAAATTAAAAAGTAGACATGAAGAAGCACATTGAATGGAGACACTGAGGGAACACAAAGCGACTAGCTGGGTAGAGGTGAGGCAGCGGGCAGGACATCACAGCCACGGCACTGAGCCACTCCTGCAGCTCTCGGGGACCGGCTGGCAGGCCGTCCACGCCCGTCGTTCTGCCCCCGACGCTCTCACAAGGGAGCAGAGGACAAGCCGCGTGGCCGCGGAGCCCCAGCACTTGCTCAGTGCCCCTCCACACCCCTCGGCCCGTCCCTGCTACCGTGATGCCTGTGTGGGCACTGAGTGACGTCCGCTCTGTCCACCTGAAGCGACTGTGCTCTTCACAGTCTGCACAGTTCAGGACACTCCAGTTTTCTCTGAACACCTCCTGCACTGGCAGAAAGTATTGGGGATGTGGTCCGGGAGGTGGCGCAGTGGTGAAGCTTTGGACTCTAAAGCGTGAGGTCCTGAGTTTGATCCCCGGCAGCACATGTGCCAGAGTGATGTCTGGTTCTTTCTCTCTCCTCCTATCTTTCTCATAAATAAATAAAATCTTTTTTTAAAAAAAGAAGGGAGTCCGGCAGTGGCGCCAGCGGGTTAAGCGCACGTGGCGCAAAGCGCAAGGACCGGAGTAAGGATCCCAGTTCGAGCCCCCGGCTCCCCGCCTGCAGGGGAGTCACTTCACAGGTGGTGAAGTAGGTGTGCAGGTGTCTGTCTTTCTCTCCTCCTCTCTGTCTTCCCCTCCTCTCTCCATTTCTCTCTGTCCTGTCCAACAACAAACACATCAACAACAACAATAGTAATAACTACAACAACAATTAAAAAATGAGAGCAAGAAAAAGGGGAAA
Organism: Erinaceus europaeus; assembly: GCF_950295315.1. Taxonomy (NCBI): domain Eukaryota; kingdom Metazoa; phylum Chordata; class Mammalia; order Eulipotyphla; family Erinaceidae; genus Erinaceus; species Erinaceus europaeus. The sequence continues at coordinate 57,896 of NW_026647734.1, forward strand.
TAAATATTAAAAACTAAAAAAACCCCAAAACCTAGATATACACCAGTTTCTGTAAGAGAGAGCATATGTTCACATGTCTCCATAAACTACTGCAAAATATATGCCTGAAAGCAGAAGTACACTAGAGTTTGCAGTGAGTACCCCCCTAACACTTCCTCTCCACTATTCCAAGCTTTGGGTCCATGATTGCCCAACAATTTGTTTGGCTTCGCATGTTAACTCTCTTTTCAATCACCAGGTTCCAGATGTCATCAGGATGCCGGCCAGGCTTCCCTGGATTGAAGACCCCACCAATGTGTCCTGGAGTTCAGCTTCCCCAGAGACCCACCCTACTAGGGAAAGAGGCAGACTGAGAATATGGACCGACCAGTCAACGCCCATGTTCAGCGGGGAAGCAATTACAGAAGCCAGACCTTCCACCTTCTGCAACCCACAATGACCCTGGGTCCATGCTCCCAGAGGGATAGAGAATGGGAAAGCTATCAGGGGAGGGGGTGGGTTATGGAGATTGGGTGGTGGGAATTGTGTGGAGTTGTACCCCTCTTACCCTATGGTTTTGTTAATTAATCCTTTCTTAAATAAAAAAATAAAATGAAAAATAAATAAATAAATAAATAATCTTTATTTTATTTATGCCACGTGAAAGGGGAGAGAGAATGCCACTGGGAGTGGGCACCGTGGGTTGGTCCAGGGTCCCCAAACCTGCCAGCCCTGAGCCTCACAGCTGAGCCATGCTGAGCCCCCCACCTGAAGCTGTTTATTTATTCTTTTCTCTCTGAGAAAATCACTTACTAAGCGGCTTGGCCATTCAGCCTAGTGCACTTTCTGGCATCGTCTTACGTGACCCCAGCGGCTGCCTCCCAGGACCCAGCTGCATTTGTAACGGACGCCTGCACGTGCTGCCGGGTGCTTCTCACGCAAGCCCGGGGCGTCTCGCCACTGAACAGCCCCCGGCAGGTAAGGGAAACTAAATTCCTTCAGACGGTTCAAACTTCCCTCGTCTTCCTCCCTGGAGAGAAGAAGCCCGTCAGCTTTCTGTCAGATATGTGAATGAATTCCCTGTGTGCAGACTCTAGGACGCGGACCTGTGGCCAGCGGCCTGTCGCTCTTCACTGGAGAGTCCTTCCCCTGAACGCACTGGGGTCAGGGCAGCTCGTTTTGGACCGGTAACTTTTCAGATACATTTCTTTCAAATCCAGAAAATCTCTATTAACCTTTTCTGGAAGGTTAATTGAGAGAACAGGGTCTGCTTGTAATGCAGCCACCCAAGTGGAGAAGTCTGCCTGGAGCCACCGTCAGGATGAGCACCAGCCACGAGCAGAACCCCCCCCCCCCACCCCGCGTCTGTCCACATCTGGGCACAGCTGCAGTCTGCGTCTCCGCGGCTTCTCTGAGCTCAGAGGCACCGCACCACTAAGGAGTCTGCCTCCCTCCCCTGCGTCTCCGCAAGTGGGGTGGGGAGAAGGGGGTCGACTCAGAGAATTCCAGCTTCCAGACACGGCTTCTGCCCAGAGACCCCTGGCGCCCAGAGCCTGTAAGTCCAGATGTGCGTCCCCACACAGTTTACTCGCAGTGTTTACAAGAGTCGACTTTCTCTATACAGTGTGACGCTGCTGCAATAACAGAGTTCAGACGCGGCTGCTGCGGCCTCCCGGGGCCTCCTTCCCAGTCCACACGGAAGAGCTGGCTCTGTCCTAGCCACCAGGCCACCCGGGATCTTAGTGAGCTCGGTCAGTAACTGTGCGCCACGTGACGCCACGCGAATTCTCTAACGTGCACACGCAGGACAGGGCAAGGGAAGGAACCGCTAGCATTTCAGACATATCGCCATGTTCGTCCTGAGGGGATGTTATTTGCTCTGTGAGAAGAGTACTGTCCAAGTGAGACTTCCTTTGTTGACAGAAACACTCGGATTCCAAACTTCTCAGATCATGGGAGCGCCTTCTCCCTCCACCCTAAGCTTCTTTCTGTCCCGTCCAATAAAACGAGAGAAAAATGGACACCAGGAGCCATAGATTCACAGTGCAGGCACGGAGCCCCAGTGATAACCCTGGTGGCAATAAGGAAGGGGGTAGGAAGGAAGGAAGGAAGGAAGGAAAGAAGGAAGGAGTAAGGGAGGGAGGGAAGGAAGGAGGGGAGGAAAGGAAGGGAGGGAGGGAGGGAGGGAGGGAGGAAGGATGGAAGGAAGGAAGGAAGGGGTCATGGCTGGATTTCTCACACGTGAAGTAGAAGCTTTTGCTGGACAAATTAGAAAGATGTTTGTGTGAACCTCCTAACTGCTTCTAGATTTCTCCCAGAAATGACTGTTTGACAGTTAGGCCTGGCCTGAGCTACAGCAATTTATTCGCCACAAAAATGAGGTATGTGTGTGGAAGAGACGGCTGAGCAGAGAAGCAGGTGCCAAGGAGAACGGGCGGCGTGTCTGCGTGGGCGGCCGGGGCCTCAGCGCCCCGAGGAGGTGCCGCAGGACACAGGCACCAGGGGCAGGGACGCGGGGCACGGGCACAGCCGCTGCAGGAGCCCGGGCTGGGCAGACACGGACCTGCAGCTCGGCCGGTCTGGAGAGGAGGCCACATGAGGAGGCGGGCGGGTGGGCGGGCGGGCGGGCGAGGGCGGCTGGCCCTGTGGGGCTCACCTCACAGACAGGAGCCTGGCACAGGGAGAAGGGCCCACTCTCCTCTGTGACCTCTCTGCTGCGTCCTGGCAAACCTCCCACCCGGCTCGGACAAAGATCATTCCAGCTTGCCGATTCATGTCCCTGGGCTCTAACTGAAACCTTCATCTGAGACGGCAGGAAGTCACCTCTTAGGGTGCTGGCACTCATGTGCAGTGGCTCCAACCAGGGGGTGAGCCTCCACCCTCCCTCACCAGTTCTAGGAACCACATGACTCAGAAAGAGGCATCGGGAACATTCTGGTACGAACATTATTTGGAGAAGAGTACAGGCCTTTATACTGAGTTAAACAAAGAACATTTTTCACATATGTCAGAAATGACAGGTTTCTTAAAGGTCAGCTTGCCCCCATGGCAGGGGGCTGGGATGACAAGAATTGATGAGATACATAAAGGTCAAGACAATTAGTCTCCATGATGCAGGCAGGTTAATTATCCAAAGGCATTTGAGAGAAGCATAGGGGTTAAACCAGTAAGGTGAGGTAGAGAAAGAAAAACAAAACTTGATGTGAATCACAGGTATCAAAGGGCACAGGAAATAGAATATGGGGGTCTCACTGTCGGGTGTTAGGAGGTGTATGATAGAGTGTGTTCTCCTTTGTGATCAAAAGGTGAAGTGGATGTGTGAGCTTTGAGTGACTGTCATGAACTCTGAGTGAACCCTCAAGCAGGCAGCCATGTGGCCTGCTGCTAGCAGGGGAACTAAGTGAGAGAGGCCTGTAGGCTTTCTGTGAGCTTGAGAGACTGACAAGGAGAAACTGAGTCTGGGAGACTTTTCCCTCTTGGCTCATCTCTGTAAGGAGAGACGCTAACAAGTGGGTGTCTTTCCAGACCTCCATCCAGGGAGGGGAGAGCTCCCCTAAGCTCTGCCAAGCTGTCACATAGCCCCACAGCAGGGCACCCAGGCAGAATTCCGGCAAGTTCCACGAGCTTCCACCTTCACGAAGGTCTTGCTCTTCGGATAGATACTGATACTGATATACTGATACTGGTATACTGATACTGATATACTGATACTGATATACTGATATACTGATACTGATATACAGATACTGATATACTGATACTGATATACTGATACTGATATACTGATATACTGATACTGATATACTGATACTGATATGCTGATATACTGATACTGATATACTGATATACTGATACTGATATACTGATACTGATATACTGATATACTGATACTGATATACTGATATACTGATACTGATATACTGATACTGATATACTGATATACTGATACTGATATACTGATACTGATATGCTGATATACTGATACTGACACTGATATACTGATATACTGATACAGATATACTGATATACTGATACTGATATACTGATACTGATATACTGATATACTGATACTGATATACTGATATACTGATACTGATATACTGATACTGATATACTGATATACTGATACTGATATACTGATACTGATATACTGATACTGATATACTGATATACTGATATTGATATACTGATATACTGATATACTGATATACTGATACTGATATACTGATACACTGATATACTGATATACTGATACTGATATACTGATACTGATATACTGATATACTGATATTGATATACTGATATACTGATATACTGATATACTGATACTGATATACTGATATACTGATACTGATATACTGATACTGATATACTGATACTGATATACTGATATACTGATATTGATATACTGATATACTGATATACTGATATACTGATACTGATATACTGATACACTGATATACTGATATACTGATACTGATATACTGATATTGATATACTGATATACTGATATACTGATATACTGATATACTGATACTGATATACTGATATACTGATACTGATATACAGATACTGATATACTGATACTGATATACTGATACTGATATACTGATATACTGATATACTGATACTGATATACTGATATACTGATATACTGATACTGATATACAGATACTGATATACTGATACTGATATACTGATACTGATATACTGATATACTGATATACTGATACTGATATACTGATATACTGATATACTGATATACTGATACTGATATACTGATATACTGATATACTGATATACTGATACTGATATACAGATACTGATATACTGATACTGATATACTGATACTGATATACTGATATACTGATATACTGATATACTGATATACTGATATACTGATACACTGATATACTGATATACTGATACTGATATACTGACACTGAATATTGATACATTACTGATAAGAATCCGCCAGCCCTGAGATGACGTCTAGCTGTTCTTCTGTCTTGTTTTTTAGTCTATTCGCCTCATTTTTCTGTTCTCTCTTTTTCTGTGGAAGGAATAACTGAGCAGTAACTGCGGTTTCATTTTACCACCTGCGCCGGCGTAGTCTCTCTCGGAGCTCAGTCAGTGTTGCCGTGCGCTTCGCGGCCTGCACCTGAAGCGCCCTCGTGAAAGGTCCAGCTGTCAGGAGAGGCCCTAGCACACCTGAAGCACTCGATCTCCACGCCCTCGTGAAAGGCATTTCTGGAAGAAACATCTCAGCAGCTGTAGGAGACTCGCACCTCCCCTGCGTTTCTGGAAGACCCTTTCTCTGGGCACAGGACTTGGAGTCGGTGGTAGCCACCTTTTCCTTTCCACATCTGGTAGACGTCACTTCATTGCCCTCTAGTTCCACGATTTCTGGGGAAAGCTAAAGCCGTAGATTTTAAATGAAGCCTGGATCACTGAGTTTTCGGTCAGTGATGTGTGACAGCTGGCTCTCTGTCCGATCGCAGCAGAGAGACGCAGCCCGCAGGAGCCCCAGGCCCAGCCGCGAGAGAACATGGGAAACTGAGGGAGATTCGCCGAGGGCCACTGAGGAGGAGGCCGTGTCAGCACCGTGGCCTGGTGGACAGTGGCCTGACTGTCACTCACAGAAAACCTTGTGAGGGAGCCGGGCAGTGGTGCACCCGGTTAAGTGCACATAGTCCTGAGCACAAGCACCCATTCAAGGATCCGGGTTCGAGCCTCCAACTCCCCACCTACAGAGGGGATGTTTCACGAGTGATGAAGCAGGTCTGCAGGTGTCTCTCTGTCTCTCCCTCTCTATCTCCCCTCCTCACTCAATTTCTCTCTGTCCTGTCAAATAAGTGGGAAAATGGCGGTCAGGAGCCGTGGACTCGTAGCGCTGGCACCAAGCCCCAGAATAACCCAGAAGGCAAGAAATAACAATAAATGAATAAAAGAAGAGAAGAGAAAACCCATGGCATTTAACTCAGCGGGGCCTGCTGGAGAGGCCGCACACTGTCTCTAGCCCGCAATGAAAGCACAGCAAATCGCAATTAAAACCATCAGCTCATGAAACTAGCACTTTACAGAGAAGGAGGCTTAGAAACTTAGAAAAACACATAAGAATTTGTGCTGAGAGAGAAAACTAACAAGAGTGGGGTCTGGAGGACCCTGTGCCCAGGCGGGGTGCTGACGGGGCCTCCCACCCTCCAGCCAGCCTTGCAGAGTCAAACTGAGCCCAGGAGCCGGCCACCAACTCACACAAGTGACCAGAGAGGACAGAGACGGTCCCTGCCGGCCCGATTCTAGAAGGGGCTCCCCTCCAGCAGGAGGCACAAACACTGGGACTCGCTGCAGACTGGAGTGCGGCCACAGACAGGGTCCAGCCCAGAGAGGACCCAGCACAAAGAAGCTGCCCCTGCCCCTGCTCCCTGGCCCGACCCCTGCCCCCTGCCCCTGCTCCCTGGCCCCTGCCCCCTGCCCCTGCTCCCTGGACCATGCCCCCTGCCCCTGCTCAGCCAGGTGCACCACAGCCTCAGTGACTGTGTTTGTTTTAAATTTATTTTCCCCTTTTGTTGCCCATGTTGTTTTTTATTGTTGTTGTAGTTATTATTATTGTTGTTGTCATAGTTGTTGGATAGGACAGAGAGAAATGGAGAGAGGAGGGGAAGACAGAGAGGGGGAGAGAAAAACAGACACCTGCAGACCTGCTTCACCGCCTGTGAAGTGACTCCCCTGCAGGTGGGGAGCCAGAGGCTCGAACCGGGATCCTTATGCCGGTCCCTGCACTTTGCGCCACCTGCGCTTAACCCGCTGCGCCACCGCCGGCCCCAGTGGCCGTGTTTTGACTGCAGTTTGCAGAGGCCTGTCCAGTCGCTGTCCTCACTCCACCAGCCTTGCAGCCTGAGCCTGTGGGTCTCCAGGAGCCCGCGATGCAGCGGCACAGGCGGCGAGGGGAAGGGCCCGTCACCCAGGCCACAGCCCCTCCACCGCGGTGCCTCTGCGGTCTGCGTGGCTGCCGGAAGCTCTCAGGGCCACTCTGCCATCAGAGTGGTGGGACCTCGCGGACCTTGTGCCCGGGCAGCCGTGCCCTGCCCTGCTCCAGCGTGGTGTGGACGTTCTGGTCTTCATCTGAACGACCATCAGCTATGCGCCAGCCGTAACTGAGGGCCGTGCAGTTCATCAGCTTCACGTTCAGATCTTCAAATGACTGGCACCCGCCCCAGGGCCACCCCCACCTTTCTAGAGACGTAAGCCCTTCTTTACCGAAAGACATTATGTCTCCACAGCATCTGGAAAGGTGATTTCTTCCCGTTTCATAGGACCAGACTTTTTTCCCCCGAATAATTGAGAATGCTGCAAACCCTCTGGAAAACGGCTCTCGTTTCTTAACTTCCACTAACAAGAGTTCTCGCTGAAAGCCTGAGTGCGTCTGAGAAATGGAATCCCAACCCCACATCCGTTACATGATTTAAAGCCAGAGTTGCTGTCACGTGAGCTCCAGGAACAAGAACAGGGTGAAGGGAGGCCACAGCTGGCATGAAGGCAGAAGGCAGGCCGCGGTGGGGCCTCTCGGGGACCCCCAGCAGGTGCGCTGGCCAGTGGTCCTGCCAACTGGGGCTCCCTCCGGGTGGGCAGGGGGCTCTCCCCTGGCACCAGGAGGTCACGGTGTCTCGTCTGCGGCCTCGGGCCCCACTGCCTCCCAGGACGTGGCCCCAGCAGCAGCAGCCAGACTGCTCTCCGCTTCCCCCAACTGTCAGAATAAATAAAATAAATCTTTTGTTTTGTTTTTTTAAGTAAACATGGGCTGTAACAGACTTGTCAAGTGAAAAGTCCCCGGGACTCTTGCTGGCATCCCAGTTCCAGACCTTGCCGTCAGGTGATGGCAGTGGTGGCCTCTCTCCAGCTCCACCTTCCCTCTCTGACAAGAAGGGCAGCCCAGAGCCTGGGCATCGAGCCGGGTAGCACCAGTCAGCGGGCACCGCTGTGTGTGGTCCTCAGGGATGGCCAGAGGGCAGGTGCTGAGTGAGGGCAGCCAGGAGCCAGGGGTACACACAGCAGCCCACCCTAAGGCCACTGAAGCACCGCAAACCTGGAGGGTCTGCGGGTGAGGGAGATGTCGCCCGGGCGCTGGGTGGTGGCTGGTGGGCTGGGTGAGTTGGCACCTGCTTGGAGAGATGTGAAATGGCACCCGTGTGCCTACAGTCTTGTCAAACAGTGTTTCTTTGATTAAAAAGTGATTTTAGGGGGGTCGGGCGGTAGCACAGCAGGTTAGGCACTCATGGCACCGGGCGCAAGGACCGGCGTGGGGATCTCGGTTCGAGCCCCCGGCTCCCCACCTGCAGGGGAGTCCCTTCACAGGCGGTGAAGCAGGTCTGCAGGTGTCTGTCTTTCTCTCCCCTCTCTGTCTTCCCCTCCTCTCTCCATTTCTCTCTGTCCTATCCAACAACGACAACATCAATGATAACAATAATAACCACAAGGCTACAACAACAAGGGCAACAAAAGGGGGGGGGAATGGCCTCCAGGAGCAGTGGATTCATGGTGCAGGCACCGAGCCCCAGCAATAACCCTGGAGGGGAAAAAAAAGTGTCCTTAGGGCCAAGCAGTGGCGCAGCTGGTTAAGGGCACACATCACAAGGACCTGGGTCCAAACCACCACCTGCAGGGGGGAAGCTTCAGGAGTGGTGAAGCAGGGCTGCAGGTGTCTCTCTGTCTCTCTCTCTCGCGCGCTTTTGTATTTCATTTCATTTCATTTATTAATGAGAAAGATGGAGGAGCGAGAGAGAGGGAGAGAAAGACAGAGAGAGTGCCAGACATCAGTCTGGTACCTGTGCTGCCGGGGATTGAACTCAGGACCTCACGCTTCAGAGTCCAATGTTTTATCCACTGAGCCATCTCCCAGAACACTCCTCCTCTTCTCTTATTTCTCTATGTTTCTATCAAATAGTAAATAAATATTTAAAGTATTTTTAATTACTAACCATTTGCATTACACTTCATAGTCAGTTACTAGTGCAGTTTCCAAGTCCACACAATGTCTTACAAGCAATAGAAGCAATCTTGTTTTCTGGGAAAAAGATATATAGATATAGATTATTACAGCACTCTGCTAGTATATTTTCCTCAGGGAGAGCTGCACTGGAAAGCTGCCTATCAGACCATCCTGAGAACGCACAGCTAACTCAGGAGAACAGCGAGGTTTTCCTAAGTCCGCTCGTCAAGAAGTTGACCGACAGGCCGAGGGTGAAGTCTCTGGAGATTTCAAGATTTTCGCAAAGTTCCTGACAGCCGTCGTGGCCCGCCTCGCCCTGTGCTGTGTCCCCAGCCCGGTCACCGTCCACCCCTTGGCTTCAGGACGGAGTGTCTAAGCCCAGAATCGACATCAAGAAGAGCGAGAGGCCAAACATGCAATTCCCTGATGAAAGCCCACATCCAAGCGATGTTCTCCAGACATTCTCAGCTTGGAGAGCAGAGAAGAACATGAGTGGTTCACGCAGAAGGCCGTCTGGTGCTTGACACTGGACATGTGAGGGGGGCAGGAGAGGGGGAGAGAGAGAAAGAGGGAGGGAGGGAGGGAGGGAGGGAGAGAAAGGGGGAGGGAGAGAAGGAGAGAGAAAAACAGAGGGAGGGAGAGAAAGGGGAGAGGGAGAGAGGGGGGAGAGGCACTGTGTCTCAGGCAGGGGTAGGAGACGTGGTCTCTGCGTCCTGTGGAGACCTCTCAGGGTCTCCGGAGAGGACTGGAGCCGTCCAGGAAGATCAGCCCGCACGGCTGACTCACTGAACGTATTCTCGTATTCTTGGGGCCAAGAGGCTGGCAGCAGCAAGGACTGAGGGAGCGTGGCCTCCCACCCGCAGGGCACCCCTGACAGCTCACCGGCGCCCCCCCCCCCCATCAGCCGGAAGTTAAGAGTCTGCGGTACAGTGTAGGGGAGGCACGGGGGCCAGCCGCTTCCCCGCACCGCTCACCACGCAGCCAGGCTCTGGTCTAACCGCTCAGCCACCCTGCCAACTGCCCCCGGTGCTTGGGGAGGGTGTGAGGGGAAGATGCCTCTGGGCCTCCTCCCGGCCTGCAGGCGGGAGCTTCGCCACGGCCCCTGAACACCACGACGCTCTTCAAGGCCACGGCTCCATCTCGGCCCCGCGCCAAGATTCCCTCCTCCCGGGAAGCCAGCCAGGTCAGGAACAGAAAAGCCTCTGTCCTGACACTCCCGGGGGGAGGGCTCAGCCCTGAGCACAGAGGGGCCGTGGCACCACCGCTCGGCCCCCCGCCAGCCCAGACTCAGGAGGGGCTGTAGCCCGTGTCCAGGGATGTGACTTCAGCAGCCCGGATGTGGGGGTGAAATGGGTGGAAACGGGGCCCAGACCAGAGGCAATGCTAGCTGTGTTATTCCTTCAAAGCTTTTCTTCCACACACGACAATGACATGGGTCAGTCCCTCCCTCGGCAACACGTGGCAAACACAACTGTATTAACTGATCTCAGTCAGCTCCCAAGACACCGCATGCAGCGGCGGGAGAGAACATAACGGTTCTGCAGAGAGACTTTCACACCCAAAGCTCCAACATCCCAGGTTCAGCCCCTCGCACCAACATCAGCCAGAGCTGAGAGGGCTCTGGGGGAAAAAAAAAAAAAAAGAAATTATACAGTATCCGTACAGTCAAGTAACATTACGAATACTTCAGCACCAAGAATAGAAAGTCTCTCAGATGTATCTGGATAGAATGTATTTGTTTATTAATTCTCTGAGCACAGCACTGTTCAGCTCTGGCTGGTGGTGGTGCTGGGACTGGACCTGCAGCTCGGAGCGCCCGGCCTGACTGCTGTTTGCAGCCTGTGCGTGGTCTCCCCGCCCGCGTGTGACGTGTCCGTGCGTGATTGCCACGTCCGCTCTTGAACAACGCACTCACACGCACACATTCCTCTGTGTCTATTTCAGTGGTGTCGCTTTCTCTCCCTCCCCACACCCTGTCTGCTTCTCCCTCGCCTGTGTCTGCTGCTCATGCCTGTTAGCAAACGACCAGCCTCACCCTGACGGAAGGCGCCCGGTGGGTCCGCTAATGCTCGCGGCATAAAGACCTGGCGCGCGGACTGGCTGAGAAGGGGCCGTGTGGCCACTCTGCTAAGACTTCGTGAGAATGACGGCGGCTGCCTTCGGGGAGACGACATGGAAAGCGCCTCTAGGTGCGGTGCTGACCATGTTGATTTTGGAAGCCATCATTAAATCACTGACAGAATACGTTTTAAAAGAACATGAGAGCAAAGGGCCAGGCACGTGACTGTGTGAGGGGACCAGGGTTCAAGCCCCTGGTTCCCAACTACAGAGGACACTCACAAGTGGTGCAGGGCCACGGGGCCATTCTCTGTCTCTCTCTCTCTCTCCCCCCCCTTCTGTCTGTCTGCCTGCCTCTGTCATTCTGTCCTTCACTCTCCATAAAAAACTTTTTAAAAAAATGAGCACAGAGAACAATGGAGTCATGCAGGCACCGAGTTCCAGTGACGACCCTGGCAGCAAAACTGAGTGTCTGTGTGGTGTTTGTGGTCAAAAGTGCTACACAAGTTTCAGAAATGTTTTTCATGGATTTTTTGTCATTGACTTTTAATCTCATTTTCCCAACAGCATTCTAGAACCATATTCACTGTCATCTCTGACATTCAGGATCTCCGTCCAATGCGCTGGCAGAAGCACGCAAGGAAGACATCGCCAAAAGATTTGTCAACACTTAGGAAATATGCAACACTAATCGCCTACATAATTCCTGACACGCTGCCTAAACGGGTAGTTCTCGGGGTTTCACAATAGCTCGAAGGCCTTGCTGAGCATAACTCATCCTTCAAAACCCCCAGACACCCGAGAGTCGAGAGATAGTCAGGCTCTAGGGCAGATTCAGCCACGACACACCGGGGAGAGAAGCCTCTCCCAGGGACGTGGGCGAACTTCAGCACTGGGCTGACCCGCTAATTCAGTCCGTGACTGTCCCCAGGTGGGGAGGGGGGCCTGCGGGACATCCCGTGGTAGTGTGGACCCTGGGCTCGGACGCCCTTTTGTTACTACTTCTTGTGATGAATGTGCCACCAGGCTGTCAGCAGACAGTGTGTGGCACACACCACCCGCCACCAGAGTCCCGGGTCCCTGCCCTGGGGCCTCTGCAGCACCTCTGAGCTCAGGCATGAGTGAGGGTGCCAGTCGGGCCTCCTGCCGCCCCAGACTCCTGGCACAGAGCTCCGACACCAGAAGTGCCCTGAGCATCAACAGTCCTGGAGGCGCTGCCGCTGGGAGGGATAGATAGACGGACAGCAGCCCTTCTGACAGCCCGGGCAGCCTCCTCGGGCTCCCCCAGCACATGGCTGGCATCTGCAGAAACCTCCAGAAACAGGAAAGGGGCGTTTGCTGCCTAGGCTGTGTGCCCACAGGCTTCTGGGAGGAGGCCCACCCAGTCACTGGTGATGGACACATGGACAGCAGGCCAGGCAGGCGCTGGCCGTGGAGCGTCGGACTCTGCTGACCATCCACAAGGTGGAACGGAGCTGCGGTCAGGCCCAGGGCCGGGTGTTCAAGCTAAATGAGGGCATCTGGTGAGACGGAAGAGTGTTTGCGTGGCGCTAAGTGCAAGGACCTGCACAAGGACCCGGGTTCGAGCCCCCAGCTCCCCACCTGCAGCACGGACACTTCCCAAGTGGGGAAGCAGGGCTGCAGGCGTCTCTCGGTCTCTCTCCTTCTCTTTCTCCCTCCTCTCTCAGTTTCTCTCTGTCCTGTTCCATAAAATGGAAAAAAATGGCCACAGGGCTTTTTTTTTCTTTCTCACTTTCTTTTTTTTTTTTTTCATTTTACTGGACAAGACAGAGAGAAATCTAGAGAGGCAGATAGACAGAGAGACACCTGCAGACCTGCTTCACGGCTTGCGAAGCGACCCCCCTGCAGGTGGGGAGCCAGGGGCTCGAACCGGGATCCTTACGCCGGTCCTTGTGCGCTTAACCCGCTGCATCACCACCCAGCCCGAGAATTTTTGAAACAGACAGTTTTCTGACACCTAAGTCTTGCTCCATTATTCATATTTGTCACTAGGAAAAAAATATATTCTTGGTAATAACTTTCCCTCTATTAAAACATGATCAGATTCCAGATGGGCCGTCTGCAATGCCAGTTACTGTGAGGAAAATGCTAATGTTTCCCGTCTACATGGAGCCTAGGAAACCCTAGTCCTGGTCAAGAGGAAGTACAGGCCAGAGTCGCTGGCTGCTGCTTCTCCTCGGTCAGCGGCACCTTTGACCAGAGTCTCCACGTGTCTCCTACTCGCAGGACTCCCTGGTTGCGATTTGTTCTAAGTTTTATGAACGCCCCTCACCTGCTCCGAAGTCACTCTCGTTGCTCCTAAAAACAGAAACGAGACTATTGGGGCGTGGAGGAAGTGGGGCTCCTGGCCGTAGAGCCACACTTCCTGTTGGAGGCCCGTGTCACGGGAAGTCTCAAGGCGGCCTTCAGAACCTGCGGACTTGGGGTGCAGTAATGAAGTCACTGTGCTGGGGCCGGGTGGGGGCACACCCCGCTAAGTGCACACAGTATGGGGCGCAAGGACCCGGGTTTGAGCCCCCGCTCCCCACCTGCAGGGGACACCTCACAAGCAGTGAAGCAGGGCTACAGCTGTCTCTCCTCTCTCCCCCGTCCTCTCTCAGTTCCTCTCTGTCCCGTCCAATAAAATGGAAAAACTGACCGCCAGGAGCAGTGGATTCGTAATGTGGGCGCCGAGCGCTAGCGGAAATAATAACAACAATAAGAATAATCACTGTATCTCAAAGCAGGGGTGAGGGGGTGGGACTGCTCGGCCTGACGCCTGCAGTCATCAGACCACAGCTTCTCTTTGCTTGGATGAAGGAGGCTGGCTGGGGGCACATCTGCTGACGCTGAGACCCAAGAGTCCGGCGCCACGGTGCCCCCAGCCGCGTCCACAGGAAGGGGGCTGCCGGCAAGTGCGGCCGGGGGCTCAGGTGCCGACCCCCTGGCTCCTCGGGAAGCCTGCAGCTCTGCCCAGGCCAGGCCCCCGCTCGCCTCCCCGGCTCTCTAGGCCTGCCTTCCAAGGCCCAGCGGGGTGAGAGATGGTTTTACTTACAGACTTGCGCACTAAAAAAAAAGTCGGCAGAATTTAGCGTCTCATAAATCTTTCTTGTTTTAAAGGCACTGAGAATTTTTAACTGAGGAGCTTTTTTTTAAAAAAAAGTTAGAATAACAGGCTTTGCAAGCAAGATGCAATAATACATCCAATTTAAAAGGGATTAATCACGACCAGTTTAGCATCAAAAGGATTGTCAGAGCAAAGGGCTTCCATATGGGCTGTGTCAGGGGAGGATGAAGGCACACAGCCCTCCTCAGATGGGGGGGGGAGAGAGAGAGGAAGAGAAAGGGAGAGAGAGAGAGGGAGAGAGAGAGGGAGAGAGAGAGAGAGAGAGAGAGGGAGAGAGGGAGAGGGAGAGAGGGAGAGACAAAGGGGGGGGAAGAGGGAGAGAGGGTTTCTCCCACATTTGAGAACCTTCCTTTCCAAGCAGGGCCCTTAGCCCTGGCCCAGCCTCCCCAGGACCCACCAGGGGCACTGTGCCCACGCGAGGGGCCTGTCCTCTGTGCCCAGTGCTCAGCTGAGCTGCCCCTCCTGAGCTGTGACCAGCAGGGCTGCGAGGCCGCGGGCGGGTAGTCGGTCACACCCCGTCGCCAGAGACGGAGACAGACAGGGCCTGACCCCCTAGTTCTGTGTCCTGGTACCCATGCCCCACTCCCCAGGCCCTGGGTGTCCTGTTGCCCCCACCCCTGCCCAGACCCTGACACTCCTGGCGCACAGCAACCTGGGAATGTGACCTCACTGGGGGAAGCGGTGTGGAGGGAGCCCTGGCTGCTGCGGGTTGCGGAGCTCTCTCCAGAACGCTCGTGGGCAGCGCCACCTCCACAGCTCCCACTAACCCTGTAAGCAGCCCACTCAGCACTGCTCAGAAAGGCGGGGAGCACGCCATCCACAGCCCGGGCCCGCGCGCTGTCTGCAGGGGCTCCGATGGAAAGGTGCGGGTCTCACTCAGCTCCCCAGCCCTGCCACCCACCGCCCCAGGCGCGCCCACCAGCTCCAGGCTCCCCGGGTGTGGGCAGGGAGGGGAGAGGCCGCGCCAAGGCTGCCCCCAGAGCACTCCCCAGGGTGTGCTCTACCCACATGCCAAAGCAGGACCTCTCCCGGGGGAGCTCACTGCCGGCCGCAGGCCTGGAGCAAGGGCTGGGGGTGTGAGCCAGAGCGCTGGGAAGTGGGAGCTGTGGATAGCTCTGATCTGCAAGGAACTGGGTTCAAGGCCCCAGGCCCCACCTGCAGAAGGGAAGCTTCATAAGTGGTGACGCAGGGCTGCAGCCTCTATCTCTGTCTCCCCTCCCAATTTCTGTCTCTATCCAATAATTAATTCATTAATTCATGAATGGGCCCGATGGCGGCGCACCTGGTTAAGCACACACATTACAGCGCACAGAGGATCTCAGGTCCAAGCCCCCAGGCCCCACCTGCAGGGGGGAAGCTTCATGAGTGGTGAAGCAGGGCTGCAGGTGTCTCTCTGTCTCTCTCTCCCTCCCCCTCTCAATTTCTCTCTGTCTCTATCCGACAAGAAATAAAAAGATTTTTAAGGGAGTCAGCAGTAGCGCAGCGGGTTAAGCGCACGTGGCACAAAGCACAAGGACCAGCGTAAGGATCCCGGTTCGAGCCCCCGGCTCCCCACCTGCAGGGGAGTCGCTTCCCAGGCGGTGAAGCAGGTCTGCAGGTGTCTGTCTTTCTCTCCCCCTCTCTGTCTTCCCCTCCTCTCTCCATTTCTCTCTGTCCTATCCAACAACAGTGACAACAACAACAATAAAAACAAGGGCAACAAAAAGAAAATATTTTAAAATATACATTTTTAAAAGACTTACAGTCGACGACAGACCGCAGAGCTGGCAGGTGGCCACGTCACTTCATTCCACCTGAGCTCAGCGACCCGACAGGTGTGGGAGCCCACGCGCGGCACCAGCAAGGAGAGGCGGCCCACAGGACTGAGCGTCCAAGCCTCTCAGGGACTCTGAGGCCACAGGACGGCTGTCGGAGGCCTCTCTCTTGCCGCTGTGCGTCCTCAGGGGCTTTGCTAGGCCGAGTGATGGCAGCGTGACCAGATGCTCCTCGGGGCTGGGCCTGGGTCTACTCGGTTTCTCAGCAGAGGAGCCGGAGACACTTGGAGCTGAAGAAGTGGGTCCTGTTGGGGAAGCAGATGTTCTGAGAACCATGGGAACGTGCTCACACTTGCTCCTGGCTTCTCTGAGAGGCCAAGGCCTACAATGTGGGACTATCTGACAGCTTGGCAGAGCTTAGGGGAGCTCTCCCATCCTTGGATGGAGGTCTGGAAAGACACCCACTTGTTAGCGTCTCTCCTTACAGAGATGAGCCAAGAGGGAAAAGTCTCCCAGACTCAGTTTCTCCTTGTCAGTCTCCCAAGCTCACAGAAAGCCTACAGGCCTCTCTCACTTAGTTCCCCTGCTAGCAGCAGGCCACATGGCTGCCTGCTTTAGGGTTCACTCAAAGCTCACACATCCACTTCACCTTTTGATCACAAAGGAGAACGCACTCTATCATACACCCCGGCAGTAAGACCCCAAATCCTCTTTCCTGTGCCCTTTGATGTCTGTGATTCACATCAAGCTTTGTTTTTCTTTCTCTACCTCACCTTACTGGTTTAACCCCTATGCTTCTCTCAAATGCCTTTGGATAATTAGCCTGCCTGCATCATGGAAACTAATTGTCTTGACCTTTATGTATCTCATCAATTCTTGTCATCCCAGCCCCCTGCCATGGGGGCAAGCTGACCTTTAAGAAACCTGTCATTTCTGACATATGTGAAAAATGTTCTTTGTTTAACTCAGTATAAAGGCCTGTACCCTTCTCCAAATAAACGGATGTTCGTACCAGAATATCTCCCGATGCCTCTTTCTAATTCACGCGGCCTCTAGAGCCGGTGAGGGAGGGTCAGAGGCTCACCCCCCTGGTTGGAGCCACTCCACGTGAGCCCCAGCACTACAAGTCAGGACTCTCCGAGCGGCAGCTTGTGGCGGGCCTGCACTCAGTGAGGAAGGTGCGTGGAGCAGGGTCTGCCTCCCTGTGGGAAGAAGGGGAGCTGGCTTGCTGGGAGGCTCATCACTGCCGAGCAGGACACTTGCTCCACGGGGCTGCAGCTTCATGTCGCCCTGTGGCAGGACACTCCCACCGCCCCACCTCGGGTCCCCCCCGCATCCTGCACCAGGGCCCCGTGCCCACCTCCCCCAGACCCGTCTGCTCTGAAGGGTTTGCAGGGTCCTTGGAGAGACCCTGGCCCGCCCCAAGGTGAGTCCCCAGCAGCCAGATCACAGCCCGCCTCACCATCGACACCCAGATTGCTTCTGCTTCTGGCCTACGTGTTGACGTCATTTACCACACTGCCTGGAATACTGTGTCCTCTGATCTATTTTGTATTATCTTTGTTTATTTATCGGATAAAGACAGTCAGAAATCAAGAGGAAGAGGGAGATAGAGAGGGAGAGAGACAGAGAGGGAGAGACCCCTGCAGCCCTGCTTCACCACTCATGAAGCTTTCCCCCTGGAGGTGGGGACTGGAGGCTTGAACCCAGGTCCTTGCGGATCATCACAGGTGTACCACCACCCAACCCCCCCCCCATTTCTGGGATGTTGTTGTTGTTTTTTTAATCTTCATATGTTTATTGGATGGAAACGGTCAGAAATGGAGATGAAAGTGGAGAGAGAGACAGAGACCCCCTGCAGATGTCTGTGTGGTCTTTGCCTGGCCTCGTAGTCGGGGTGCTGGGGTCTTGGGAGATGAGTCTGGGGGTGTTCCATGGCTCTATTACTGGGGCGCACTCCTCCCGCTGCTTAACCCTCTGGGCCCGGCTCCACCTCCAGCACTCCAGCTCTTTTTTTAAATATATTTATTTATTTATTTATTCCCTTTTTGTTGCCCTTGTTGTTTTATTGTTGTGATTATTATTGTCATTGTTGTTGTTGGATAGGACAGAGAGAAATGGAGAGAGGAGGGGAAGACAGAGAGGGGGAGAGAAAGACAGACACCTGCAGACCTGCTTCACTGCCTGTGAAGCGACTCCCTTGCAGGTGGGGAGCCGGGGGCTCGAACCGGGATCCTTATGTCGGTCCTGTGCTTTGCGCCACGTGCGCTTACCCCGCTGCAACACCACCCGAGTTCCCCAGCTCTTTTTTCTTGCTGTCCAGGCTCAGTCTGGGTGTTCGGGGCTTCACACACTTCTGTCGGGACTCTGCTGACAAGCTCTCGTCTCTGACTCTAATCACACTGGGATCTCTGTCTGGCTGAGCTCCAAGCCACGTGGCAATTCCGGCGCAGTCACACAACGAGAACCAGCCATACGCGCGCGCTGAAGGGTCTAGAGTGGCGTCTGTGTGTCTCCAGAAAGAGCTGCACCTTCTACCATGGTCCCTACTACAAGCCCAAGCAGAACTCAGGGGCAATTTTAGTGAACAAAACCGATGTCTGCCTTTTGTGGCTCTGGCAACATGGAACAAATCTGGATGAAAACATGAACTAAAATCCAGCTGAGCGTCTCAGAGTTTCCAAAGATCTGTGTGCTGAGTGTCCTCCGGACGCCTGTGTCTCTGACCGTGTCTGTGTCGTGTAAGACAGCGGGCAGGGCAGGCCAGGCCGTGGCTCACGGGGATCACATGGCCTGCGGAACACATGCTAGCTCTGCTCAGAGTGCTGGTCCGCAGCCAGAGCTGACGCAAAGCAAAGTATCTTCAGAAACAAAGACTGTCGGCTCTCTGCCGTCCTCCCGCGCAGTGCGGGCTGGGCCGGGTGGGACACGGAGCCGGGCCCTTCACAAGCCGTGCTGCTGGCTGCAGGCACCTGCCTCCCTCTGCCTCTGCCTCCCCCTCCCCCTCCCTCTGCCCCTCCCCCTCCCTCTCCCTCCCCGTCCCTGTCCCTGCCCCTGCCCCTGCCTCCCCCTCCCCCTGCCTCCCTCTCCCCCCCTCCCTCCCCCTGCCTCCCCCTCCCCCTCCCTCTCCCTCCCCCTCCCTCTCCCTCTCCCTCCCCCTCCCTCCCCTTCCCTCTCCCTCCCCCTCCCTCTCCCTCTCCCTCCCCCTCCCTCCCTCTCTCCCTCCCTCCCTCTCCCCCTCCCTCACCCTCCCCCTGCCTCCCCCTCCCTCTCCTCCCCCTGTCCCTGCCCCTGCCTCCCCCTCCCCCTGCCTCCCCCTCCCTCTCCCTCCCCCTCCCTCTCCCTCCCTCCCCTTCCCTCTCCCTCCCTCCCTCTCCCCCTCCCTCACCCTCCCCCTCCCTCACCCTCCCCCTGCCTCACCCTCCCTCTCCTCCCCCTGTCCCTGCCCCTGCCTCCCCATGCCTCCCCCTCTCCCTCCCTCTCCCTCTCCTTCTGCCTCTCCTTCTGCCTCTGCCTCTCCCTCTGCCTCTCCCTGTCCCTCCCTCCCCCTCCCCCTGCCTCCCCCTCCCCATCCCCCTGCCTCCCCCTCCCCCCTCTCCCTCTGCCTCTCCCCCTCCTCCTGCCCCTCCCCCTCTCTCTCCCTCCCCCTCCCCCTCCCCCTCTCTCCCTCTCTCTCCCTCTCCCTCTCCCTCCCTCTCCCTCCCTCTCTCCCTCTCCCTCCCTCTCCCTCTCTCCCTCTCCCTCTCCATCTCCCTCCCTCTCTCTCTCCCTCTCCCTCTCCCTCTACCCCTCTCCCTCCCCTCCCCCTCCCCTCTCTCTTTCTGTTTCTTTCTGACACTAAGGAGGATAAAATGGCCACAAGAGCTGTCACACAAGCACTGACAGAGCCTCGTGGCAACAGCAGAGAAGTGCGTGAGTGTTCCTACTCCAGGGACTCTCGGTGCTCGACGTGATGCTGTTATTGAAGCCGGGTTTTGCAGTTAAGGATAACACAGGGGCGGGGGTCAGAGAAGCAGTTCTCGTGGTGCTGCACCCGCCTTGCCGGGCCTAAGGGTGAGCCTGGCTATCACGCCATGGGGGACGCCCTGGCGCCGAGCGTCTCCGTGTCCCCGCCTGAAAACGTCAGCCTGCAGCGTAAGGCCCCGCTGACAACCAAAGCAAATGAAAGATGCAGACACACGGGCTGCTTGTCGCACACGCCAGGTTCCACGAGTGAGAGAACATCTCGGCGTGGGCACGCGTCGGTCACGGCCAGCCCGCCCCTGAACCACGGACGGGCGCTGCCCGCACCACGCTCTGGGCACCGCGCTCACTCAGCCGACATATTCTAACAGAGCCTTTGCCATCTCAGCAGTTTGGGGAGCAGATGAATGACTTGAGCGGAAAAAGACGGGCCCTTGTAAATTGGAAACGTGAGAGGAATGTGTCAGAGTCAAATCCACAAAAATAAACCAGCAAAGAAGGCAGATCCCCCTCCCCCATCTCGACAAAGTTCCCGTCAAGACACAGCCCGAACCGCAAACCACCGTGACAAGGACACTCTGCGCCCTCCAGCCAGAGTGCTTCCTGCATCCTAGCAGGGGACACAGCCTCACAGTTCTGCAAAGAGACTCTCCTGCCTGAGGCTCCAAGGTCCCAGGTTCAACCCCACCACCACCACAAGCCAGAGCTCAGCAGGGCTCTGATAAAAGGGAGAAAGAAACGGGGGGGGGGGGGGATAGAGAGAGAGGAAGCCTTTAAAAAAAAACTTTATTTATTTTCCTTTCTGTTGCCCTTGTTGTTTTTATCATTGTTGTAGTTATGATTATTGTTATTATTGTTGTCACCCAATCTGGTCCCCTACGCCTACACTGAACTTCTCTGTTCCAGACTCTTGGAAACAGAGCTGGCAGTCAGCTGAGGTCAAGAACAAACACCTCATCACAGACCCCTGCGAGCGTCAACCCGGCTTTGACCTGGCACGTTATGATCGGGCCCTCCTCCATCGCTATCGAACAGGCCATGGCCGGTGCGCCGCTATGTTCCATCGCTGGGGAGCCAGAGACGACCCGAACTGCCCCTGCGGCTCCAGACAGACTATGACCCACACAGTCAACGACTGCCACCTCTCCAGATTCAAAGGAGGTCTCGAAACTTGACATCAGGCTCAACCTGACGCTGTGGACTGGCTACGGAAGAAGGGCAAACGCTAGAAGAAGAAGAAATTGTTGTTGTTGTTGTTGGATAGGACAGAGAGAAATGGAGAGAGGAGGGGAAGACAGAGAGGGGAGAGAAAGACAGACACCTGCAGACCTGCTTCACCGCCTGTGAAGCGACTCCCCTGCAGGTGGAGAGCCAGGGGCTCGAACCGGGATCCTTGCGCTTTGTACCACGTGCACTTAACCAGCTGCGCTAATGCGCGACTCCCGAGAGGAAGTCTTTTGAGGCCAGTTGGCGGCACGCCTGGTTATGTGCACACATCATAGTACACAAGGACCTGGGTTCGAGCCCCTGGCCCCCTCCCTCAAGAGCCTGCAGTTGTGTGAGGTCCGTCTCCTCAGTGCAGGAACGAGTGTCCCGTCCCCTCTGACACTCCAAGGCTGACAGGCAGGTTCATCCTGCCGGCAGCCACAGTGAGTTTAGCTTTCTCGCTCTGTGCTTCGCAGGCCTCCAGAAGATACACAGGAGGAGAGAGAGACAGAAACAGGGAGACATCTGAATTCACCGGAGGCCACAGACAAGCACGGGCAGAAGAGCCAGGCAGGAAACGTGGCGGCGTGACCAGATTCCATTTCCTCCGAAGCACAGCGCTGCAGACCTCTGACCACTGAGGACGTTGGGCTGGTCCGCACTGGGCCTTGGCTGCAGCGGCAGGGGAGGGGCTGGCTCCCAGCATCACACCTCAGGGCCAAGGCAGGGAGGGCGACTCCAGACAAAGGCCCTCGCGGAGGGGAGGCGGGCGGCGGGCGGCGGGCGCAGCATATGGAAGGAGTTACTAGCGCAGGAATGTTCTTCTCTGCCAGAATGTTCCACAAGCCCAGCGCAGGGGAGAGGGGAGGGACAGTTCCACGGCGGTCTGGACGCTCTCCTCTCTCCTGGAAGGTCTCTGCTTCACAGGCAGAAAGGACCCGGGTGCCTGCTGGTGGAGCCACCATGCGCCTGGCACCGTCTGGGAGTGACCGCGAGTGCCGGCCCCGAGATCTGCCTGGCTGGCCGGTGAAGGGAACCAAGTCCGGCTCTGACCCTGCATCTCCTCAGGTGTCGGCGACTGTCTGAGCAAGGCGGGCGCTGGTTTGACATTCTGGGTCCATGAGCCGCGGTGCTTTTGAGGCAACAAGCAAATGTCCTCCCTCCGCCTCTCTCCCTCTCTCTCCTTCTATCTTCTTCGTGAGTAAATTAAGAAATCTCTTAAAAAATAAAGAAAAGAAAAAGGAAATAAATTCCCAGGGCCAGGCGGTGACACACCTGGTTAAGTGCACACACTATAGTGCACAAGGACCCGGGTTCAAGCCCCCAGTGCCCACCTGCAGGGGAAAAGCTTCATGAGTGGTGAAGCAGGGCTGCTGGGGTCTCTCTGTCTCTCTCCCTCTCTGTCTCCCCCTCCCCTCTCGATTTCTCTGTCTCTATCCAATAATGAATAAATAAATAAATATTTTTAAAAAGAGGAAAAGAGATAAATCCCGTTGGCATTTGCCCGGCTGAGGCCCAGTGCGAGCCGGCCCGGCTGTGAGGTGGAGTCGAGCACACTTGGAGAGATGCGCACGGTCTGTGGCCACTCTTCTCTCCCCGTGGCGAGCAAAGCACGTGGCGTGTGGAGAGGAGAAAGAGCGTCTGTCTGTCCTGTCCTGGAAGCAGCCCCCAGCAGCCCCTCTCCTGCACTCGCCCCAGAGCCGGCGCCTCAGTGCTGGGGGACAGAGCCAGGAAGTGAGACAGAGGGACGTCGCCTGAGGAGGGTTTGAACCAGGTTCCTGGACATCAGCAAACTGCCGGTGTGTGTCCACAACACCGTCTGAGCCCACACGAGGAGGACACGCCGGACAGCAGGCTGGACTCAGTGGAGGCCTGGCTCCCCCCTCAGGCCCATGTCCACACTGGCCACCTCCGGGGAGCCTGTCCATCCATCTGTCCTTCCACTTCCCGGGGGCAGAGTGTGTGCCCTCAGAGGGCCTCCCCACTCCTCCCTGTGGCAGCCACTCCCCACTGCCCTTCCGGGGCACCTGCTGCTCCTGTCATGTCACCTCAGAACTGCCCAAGGGTGGCGCCTTCAGCCCAGCCCAGCCGCCCGTGGATGGAGTGTGGGGCACTGCCCTGAGCTGCTCTGGAAGCCACTTTCTGCTGGCTCGCCAAGCTAAGAAGATGCTCCAGTGACAACGTGAATCCTCCCTCCTTGTCCCCTCCAGCTGTGGGGCACCCGTGGGGGTCTTTGCACAGCTCCTGCAGCCCCCAAGGGTGTGCCCCCAAGAGCCTACTCAGCCTGGGGACACACAGCCAGGCCCTGGGTGTCAGCACCCATCGCTGGTGGCACCCGCGTCCGATCCTGGGAAGGGGTCAGAGCAGATGCAGGCAGCTGGGTGGGTCTCGACGCCTTGGAGGCAAAGGCAGGGCCCCCGGCACCCCCAGCCCTGCCCCAATGCCCCTGCCCCAGGCTCCCTGATCAGCCCCCCTTTCCACCTCTCCTCAAAGAAAGTCTCCGGGTGCGGGGAGCCAGCCGGGTGTCGGGCACAGGCCTGGCATGCCTGAGGCCCCGAGGACGCAGGTCCAGCCTGCAGCACCACCCATGCCAGAGCTGAGCGCCAAGCCAGCCCTTGTCAGACGACGTGCCCACCGGGTGTGCCTGGGTCACCCACACTGGGTGCTCTGCACCGTCCACCCGCTGCGGGGAAACACCGCCACGCCCCCTGACCCAGTGCTGGCAGGGTCACCAGCCGGCCCCCGGGGCTGGGAGCTGGACGCCCATGTGACAGCTGGGGCAGGTGGCTTGGGCCAGGACGTGTGAGGACAGCCATGGCCGGGCCCTCCACACCGCAGCTGCTACCCTTCCCTGAGGGCTGGGCGCAGACCAGCAACACCAGCTTCGAGGCCGCCTCAGGCCCTCAGAGCCCATGTGCCTCTCATTGCAGGGCCAGAGGGGCCGTGCTTCCCTTCTGCCTGTGGCAAAGCGTCTTACTCCTCAAACACAACAGAGACCAGAGCTCTGCCAACACCAGGCTGCCCCCATGTGGTGCCGGGCCCTGACCCTGAGTTCAGCGTGGCAAGGCTCGCACCTGGCCTGGGAGTTGCTGGGCCCTGGCTCTGCCCCCGTCACCACGGTCACCACAGCCTTCTCTGTGGCCACGGGACACGGTCCAGGGCCGGAGGCTTGCAGCGGGGCCGGCGGAACGACTCAGGGAGGCGAGTGTGGACCGCCGTGACGGGCGGCCGCACTGGGCACAAGGCTGCTTCGGCCCTGCCCTGCGAGGCCCCCTGAGCCTGGCTGTCCCCAGACTGTGGCTGTCCACGTGGCCTCCTGTCACCGTGGCAGACAGATGCCACCTGACTGTGTCCAGGACCGACAGCTGGCTGCCTCCCCGCCTGCAGGGCCTGGGCAGCCAGCAGGGCCATGCGGCTGGTTAGTTGGTGACACGGTTAAGGGTTCCATGTCCTGCCCGCCACCCCCCCCCCCAGCCAATCTCACCGCTTCCTGAAGATGGCTCAAAGCAGAGCCTCTGCGCAGAGAAAGGGCCCATTGTTCCTTGCAGTCAGCCTGCTGGCCAGACAGTGCCCCCGCCCGCCCGCCCTCCGCCGCTGCCTGCTGAATGGAGTGAGAAACGGCCGCATAAAGGCCTGGGGCCCAGCCTTTTACAGCCCTGGTTTATTCACTGACTTGGTAGCTAATGTTTGCTCGCTAGGAAAATGGACGGGATTCCTTCAGTTCATTGTATCTCAAAGGCCCTGAAGACACAGGCTCCTACAGACTGCAGATGGCCTGTCTGCCTTAGCAGGTTACTTAGTGGCTTGGACAAAGGGACTTGTGAATGTTTCAAAGAACCTCAAAAATGCTGCCGATACTCAATATATCACAGGCTCCTTTCCCCTCCTGAGCAACAGCTGTTAGAAAAATGTGCTTGAGGGCAAGTTGCCCAGAGCCAGCACCTACACACACACACTCACTCACTGGCAGACACTCACAAAGACACAGACACACAATCACAGAGACCAAACACACACAGAGACACACACACTCACAGAGACACAGACACACAGAGACAAAGAGACACAATCACAGAGATCAGACACACAGACACACAGAGACAAAGAGACACAATCACAGAGATACACACACAGAGACACACACACTCAAAGAGACACAGACACACAGAGACAAAGAGACACAATCACAGAGACCAGACACACACACAGAGACACACTCACAGAGACACAGACACACAGAGACAAAGAGACACAATCACAGAGATCAGACACACACACACAGAGACACACACACTCACAGAGACACAGACACACAGAGACAAAGAGACACAATCACAGAGACACACACAGAGACACACACACTCACAGAGACACAAACACACAGAGACACACACAGAGACACAGACACACAGAGACACACACACTCACAGAGACACACACACACAGAGACACACACACTCACAGAGACACAGACACACAGAGACACACACTCACAGAGACACAGACACACGGACACACACACAGAGACACACACTCACAGAGACAAAGAGACACAATCACAGAGACCAGACACACTCACAGAGACACACAATCACAGAGACACACAATCACAGAGACCAGAGACACAGACACAATGACACACAGTCACACACAAAGACACACAGTCACATACTGACAGTCATACACACACACACACACACACACACACAGAGCAAGGAGAGCATCTCACACCACCATGACACACTGTGTGCAGGACACTGGGGCCTCCCCAGAGAGGCCTCAAAGCCAACGGGAAAGCGTCACTGAGCTGAAATGGCGTCTTCATCTCTGTGTCAGGATTAGGAGACAATCTGCAAAACTGAAAGAGGCCGTGAAGACAAAACACTCTGAACGGGGGCATGAGCGGTGACAGCTGGCAGGCGAGCTCTGGGACAGCTAAGCAGCCTAAGCTGTGGATTTGGACAGTGTCACATTCTGGAGACGGTGAGGGGCGCGACGCTGACTGAGCCAGGCACTGCATTCGCCTTTTAAAGATTATAGACTCGCTCGGGAAAGAGGAGCAGGGCACAGGCCGGACGGGAGCGCACCTGGTTGAGCGCACACATCACGGTGCATGAGGACCCGGGTTCAAGGCCCCGGCAACCCGCTGCAGGAGAAAGCTTCACGAGTGGTGAAGCAGGGCTGCAGGTGTCTCTCTGTCTCTCTCCTCTATCTCCCTCTCCCCTCTTGATTTCTGGCTGTCTCTAGCCAATAATAAATAAAGATAATACAAAAAAAATTGAGATGTGAGTGGGGACCAGGGACTTGAACCTGGGTCCCTATGCACTACCTATCTCCTCTTCCCTCTGAAACTCAGTCTCTATCCAGAAGAGAGAGAGAGAGAGAGAGAGAAAACCAAGGCATCGCCCTGACACGTGACTAAAAGCCAGAGAGCAGAACATTCAAGAACTCTGGGCCAAGCACTAATGCGAACAGCCTGTTGTCAGCAGAATCCCAGAAGAAACACTCAAGGCAACAGTGGCTGGGAACCGCCCACAGGGCATGTGAGAGCGGCCCCAGGACAGCAAGCAGCAGGGCGGAGACAGCCCAGCGCAGGGTTCCAGCCCGCCTGAGGCCTTGGGCTGAGCCCGGAGCCCCGGCTGCTGCCGAGCTCTGTCCTTCTCTCTCAGGAAGCAGGCAGAATCAGGACCTGGCTGTGGTGTGGGTCCTGGCCGCAGCGGGTGAGTCCCAGGGGCTGACCACAAGCCCGCAGTCCGGAGCCAGGAGAAGGGGTACACACGGGTCAGGGCGGCCCCTCCCCACTCGCCCAAGCTAGTGTTTCTGGAACCAGTTGAAGCTGAAGCATCTTGGAAGAGAAGCCGCTTGTTTTTCTGAACCTCTGCTTTCAATTATCTTTGGGTCTGACGTAAAGGCCTGCGCCCGGTGCCAAGTGCAGATCTGTCAGTTCTGGAAACACACGTGTCTGACAGGGGGGGCCCGGGATGGGCGCCCCGCAGCCCCAGTCCCACCCGGCAGGAAGGCTGCAGGGGGTGGGGTGCAGGGGCCCTGTTGTGTGGCCCCCGAAGCTACACCCACCCTCCCACCACAGGGGCCACTGAAGCTTGCTGAGCCCCCGGGCACTGCTCCCAGGAGGAGCACTGGCCTCTGGACCGCAGCTGGACTTGTGGGCACATCACGGGGCTCACATGCCGGGGGGGGGGGGTTAAGTCTAAGGGGCTGACGGGGCCCTGGAGTGAAGGCCAGAGTCCTGCAGCTCAGTCTCCAGCACCCACAACTCCACCAAGAGGAGAGAGCAGCAACAGCCCTGCCTGGGGCGCCGGCACCCACAGGTCCCGGGACACGCAAGACTCGCTCAGCCGGCCACCGAGCAGAGGCGGCTCACCTGACGGAGGAGCCAAGAGGCCCTGGGCTTCTTTCAGGAATATGACAGACAGATGTTGAAAGATAGATCTACTCACACGGGTACACACATGGCACACACATGGGCACTCACACAGCACACACACACACATGGACAGACAGGCTCACACTCTCACATGTTCACACACATGCACACACATGGACACCCACACACGATAATGCATACAGCACACACACGGCACATAGGCTCACACACTCACAGACGCCTGCTCACACACACGGACACAGAGACACACAGGCACTCACACACAGCACACGGGCACACATGCTCACACACGCTCACATACACATGCTCGCACACATGCTCACACACATGGACACAGAGACACACAGGCACTCACACACAGCACACGGGCACACATATAGGCTCACACATGCTCACACATGCTCACACACAGAGACACACAGGCACTCACACACAGCACACGGGCACACATACACGCTCACACACGCTCACACACGCTCACACACATAGACACAGACACACGCACGGGCACTCACACACAGCACACAGGCACACATACAGGCTCACACACACACACATGCTCACACACATAGACACAGAGACACACAGGCACTCACACACAGCACACGGGCACACATACAGGCTCACACACGCTCACACACATAGACACAGACACACGCACGGGCACTCACACACAGCACACGGGCACACATACAGGCTCACACACACTCATACATGCTCACACACATAGACACAGAGACACACGCACGGGCACTCACACACAGCACACGGGCACACATACAGGCTCACACACGCTCACACACATAGACACAGACACACGCACGGGCACTCACACACAGCACACAGGCACACATACAGGCTCACACACACTCACACATGCTCACACACATAGACACAGAGACACACGCACGGGCACTCACACACAGCACACGGGCACACATACAGGCTCACACACGCTCACACACATAGACACAGACACACGCACGGGCACTCACACACAGCACACAGGCACACATA
The DNA here is from genome assembly GCF_950295315.1 of Erinaceus europaeus. NCBI lineage: Eukaryota > Metazoa > Chordata > Mammalia > Eulipotyphla > Erinaceidae > Erinaceus > Erinaceus europaeus. The sequence continues at coordinate 86,395 of NW_026647734.1, forward strand.
CAGGCTCACACACACTCACACATGCTCACACACATAGACACAGAGACACACGCACGGGCACTCACACACAGCACACGGGCACACATACAGGCTCACACACGCTCACACACATAGACACAGACACACGCACGGGCACTCACACACAGCACACAGGCACACATACAGGCTCACACACACTCACACATGCTCACACACATAGACACAGAGACACACGCACGGGCACTCACACACAGCACACGGGCACACATACAGGCTCACACACGCTCACACACATAGACACAGACACACGCATGGGCACTCACACATAGCACACGGGCACACATACAGGCTCACACACACTCACACATGCTCACACACATAGACACAGAGACACACGCACGGGCACTCACACACAGCACACGGGCACACATACACGCTCACACACGCTCACACACATAGACACAGACACACGCACGGGCACTCACACACAGCACACAGGCACATATACAGGCTCACACACACTCACACATGCTCACACACATAGACACAGAGACACACGCACGGGCACTCACACACAGCACACGGGCACACATACAGGCTCACACACGCTCACACACGCTCACACACATAGACACAGAGACACGCACGGGCACTCACACACAGGACACGGGCACACATACAGGCTCACACACGTTCACACACGTTCACACATGCTCACACACATAGACACAGAGACACACGCACGGACACACACACATGCTGAGGACACACCTGCTATAAATGCACATTCTCATGACTCATGGTGACCGTCTGGGAAGCGGTCCATAAGGGCCGTCTCCTGCAGTGAGGGGCTTCAGGGCAGGCACCTGGCCAGGGAACCCTGGGAGTCGGAGCCCCAGAGGCCTGCAGCAGGACCCTCCCGGCTCTGATTGTTCCTGGCAGACACAGTGACACAGGACGGCCTGCCAGGCCAGCATTCGCTACCCCAGTGAGGCCACACCCAGGCCAGTGACCAGGGCGGGCTGGGCAGGGCCAGGAGGAGCCCAGTGCCAGCCCCCGGCCCCCGTTGCTGGCACAACAGACCCAGGAGCCACCCGGGACCCTGACCAACAGCGGAGTCTGCGCCCACTGTCTGCGCCCCAGACACTCACTCTTCCCGGGGGAAGGTGCTGTGAATACACTCAGTCCTGATGGGGCCCCCAGCTTCTCTGGCTGCTCAGAAAGGATGGCCAGGTCCTGCTGCCCCCAAGTCTCACACTCATGCCCCCACCAGGCCACCCTGGACCCCGCGCGGCGGGAAGCAGGCAGCCCAGAGAGTCAGGCGCTCCCTGCAGAGCAGGCACTCGGCCCGTGTGAACAGCTTGCACCCAACCAGGGCCCCAGCACGGCAGGAGCACCGGGAGGTGAGCGGTGCCAGGAAGCACGCCTTCTGTGAGAAAGAAACTATCTCTTCCTGTTGGAGACTAACGATTTTCACTTAGAAACCAGTCACCAGTCATGGGGGGAAACAGCCAACTTCTGCAGAGTGGTCATCCCTTTGTCTGAATGCTAGGCGCGGCAGTGGGTCCCCACTGACATCCACTACACACAGGCCCGAAGCAAGCTGCAAATGTGTCATCTGCAGACGTGCCTGCTGACGAATCTGCAGCTAACTAGACAGCATGTGACACAGGGCCAGGGCGCGTCACGCAGGCACGCAGCAGCACGGCTCGCAGGGCCCAGCACCATGGGTCTGAACCCGGGGGACATGGCCTTGGTCACTGCACCTCAGGACGGTCCTCCGGCCTTGGGCTGAGCCGCACGGACCAGCTCCCGGTGGAAGTGCGTGCAGAGGCCCAGGCTCCACCGCACAGGCCGGGGCTGAGACCTGGGCACCGCCGTGCTCAAGAAAGAGAAAGGCTGGGGGGAGGAGGGGAGAATACAGGTCCAAGAAGGATGACAGAGGACCTAGCGGGGGTTGTACTGTTGTGTGGAAAACTGGGAAATGTTCTGCATGGACAAGCTATTGTATTTACTGTTGAATGTAAAACATTAATTCCCCGATAAAGAAATTTAAAAAAGAAAAAAAGAAGGGGGGAGGGAGGGAGGGAGGGAGGGAGGAAGGGGCATCCTGTCAGCTAAGAAGCAGGGGCTGGCTCTCACTGGCTGGCGGCAAGGCCCCTACCCGCCCCACACACCACCCAGCAGCCACTGCTCTGATGGCTCCCAGCTCAGCTGCCCTCAGTGGGGGTGGGGGCGAGGCAGGGAAGGGGAGGAGGGGAGAGGGGGAGAGGAGGGAGGCAGGAGAGAAGAAGGGGAGAAGGCAGAATGGGAGGTTCTGAGGCAGGGTGGGCCCTCCTCAGTCTGGGGAGACACCGGAGCTCCCATGGGTGCTCAGCACCTGCCAAGACATCTCACAGCCGGCAGGAAGGGCCGTCTGCACAGACACTACGTGGCTCTGCCCACGAGGTGCCAGGCCCGGCAGCTTCTGGAGGATGAGCCGTGTGTCCATGCCAGAGCTGCTGGCCGGGGTCCCCCACTCGGTCCTGGGAGCCATGTTCAGGGGTCTGACCCTCAGGGGAAGCCCACCTTCACCTCACACTCCCATGCCGCCTGCAGGTCAGCCAGGGTGCCCCCTCCCTGTGCCCCCCCAGTAAGCAGCAGGTTCCTGCTTCCACCATGGGCCTGGCGGGCAGCTGGGGTCCCCACCTCCAGGACACAGACTGACCACAGAGCCCCCCCAGCCCCCATCAGGAAGCCCCTCAAGGGGCTACCCCCGTCCCATCCCCCACCGTCAGGAGCCCCCGAGGCTCTGTCCCCAGTCAGGACACTACACTACACTTCTTTCCTTTTGCATTTCTCCTTTTCTCTTTCTGCAAGAAGCTGAGAAGTGAGAAGAAATACCCACAGCTCATGGGCAGAGTGTGCACTTCACTCAAGGGCCCGGGGTTCAAGTCCCAGCACGACAGGTGGGCATTCTGGGTCCGAGCCCCAGCACCACACGGGAGCCCCATGAACGGCCAGGGGAGCCCCATGGATGGGGAAGCAGTGCTGTGGCGTCTCTCCAAGTGAAGGACGGAGCTGGCCGGGCAGTGGGCAGACACACTGGGCCCCACTCAGCAGAAAAGGGCAGCCCCAAGCCAGCGGGGGTGGGAGGTCAGTCCCGTAGATGGGCTCCTTCCTGTGGGCCCGCCCTGGGCTGGACACGGGCTCCTGGGGACAGGCCGTGGCCATCTGGGCCAGAGGTCAGCAGAGCTGCATCCAGAATCTGGCCCACCCAGCCTGTAGACACCCCCCACCCTGCACATCCAGTGCTTGTCTGGCTCTGGAGGGTGCTCTGCAGCCCCCAGGACACAGGCTGACCACAGCCCCCACCCCACCCCCAGGACACAGGCTGACCACAGCCCCCCACCCCACCCCCAGGACACAGGCTGACCACAGCCCCCCACCCCACCCCCAGGACACAGGCTGACCACAGCCCCCTGTCGTATGCTTTACATTGGCTTGTTCTAGCCCTCCCCCTCCAAGAGAATTGGATGAGTCCTGTTAATTTCGCGGGCCTGCTTGGCCCCGCCCCAAGGGACCCTGGGAGAGGGTTCCGGAGTCCGAGAGTTCCTGAGTTCCCCAGTGACAGAGTTCCTGAGTTCCGGAGTTCGAGAGTGCGAGGGTGCGAGAGTTTCTGAGTTCGAGAGTAAGGGAGAGGGTTCCTGAGTTCGAGAGTGCCAGAGTTAGCCAGAGTTCCTGAGTTCCTGAGTTAGACAGAGTTCCTGAGTTCCGGAGTTCGAGAGTGCGAGAGTTCAAGAGTTAGAGAGAGTGCTTGTGAGAGGGGTTCCTGAGTTCCAGAGTAAGAGAGAGTGCTTGCGCCGCCGCAAAGAGACAGCAGAGTTCTGTTTGGTGATTAGTTTGGTTTAGTTTATGAATCGTTGTTCCTGAATAAAGAAATACAGCTTCCCTGCCCAGCCGTGTGTCTGGTCGTCTCTGTTACCCGCCCGTGAAGCTAGCCCGGCCGGCAAGAGCTTCCGAATTTTAACAACAGCCCCCCACCCCACCCCCAGGAAACAGGCTGACCACAGCCCCCACCCCACCCCCAGGACACAGGCTGACCATACCCCCCACCCCCACCCCCAGGACACAGGCTGACCACAGCCCCCACCCCCACCCCCAGGACCCACCCCCAGGACACAGGCTGACCACAGCCCCCACCCCCAGGACACCCCCAGAGCTGAAGCTGCCGCCTATGGGCAGAGAACAGAGTCCCTGTTCGGGCTGAGCCCCTGAGGCAGCCACAGCTCAGACTGGTGCTGGAGGGGAGGAGGGGGAGGGGTGAAAAGGAAGGAGGGGGAGGGGAGGCAGGAGTGGAGAGGGGGAGGGGAGGAGCAGGAGAAGGGGGAGGCCAGGAGGCAGTGCTGAGGGCCACCAAACAGAGCTGAGGAGAGTGTCCCACAGCCATGCCCCCAGCAGGACAGACAGAACAGCACACTGACCCTGCACACTGACCCTGCACACTGACCCTGCACACTGACCCCTGCACACTGACCTGCCCCCTGCTGAACAGCACTCTGACCATACCCCCAACACCTCAACTTGCCACTAACCACTGGACTTCCCAGTCTCACCAGCCCTCATGTACCCCGATTCCGCAGGACCGCGGCCCCGTCTGGAGAGGAAGGCCCTGTTTCTGAGAAACCCTGTGTCTGGAGATAGAACTCCGTGGAATACTACTCTGCAATGAAAAGAGAGGCTGGAACTGGAGGGGGTGGTGCTCGGTGAGCTCAGTAAAAGGTGAAGAGCCCCAGTCAAATCCCCACTGTAGACGCTGAGGCCACAGGGAGACAACACTCACGGCTTCAGACCCTGCAGCTCGGTCCCAGGGCCGCACCCACTCTGCTCTCTGGCCTCACTGCTGGCCTGGCGGCTGGGTAACCAACTGCCCTTCTTGGGGGCACTCACCCAGCTCTCCCGGGTGGGCGCCGTCAGTGTCTCTCGCTTGGCAGCCTGGCCCTACCTGCAAGGCCAGCGCCCCCGGCCTCCTCCAGGCTCCCCGCCAGGCTGACCCCCAAGCCTGGAAGCAGCGTCTCACCTCTGGGTCAGGACACTCAGAGGAGCGGTGAGGGAGACCTTTGCTTTGTCAGGGGAGGAGCCGGGCTCCTCGGCTTCAGTGAACGTCCGTCCGTCCGTCCGTCCGTCGGGCAAAAGGCGGGTGTGGGGGCCCCTCAGCTACACTCAGTGCTGGAGGCCTGTGGTGGCTGGCTGACAGTCTGGCCTGCTCTGCAGGGGAGCCCAATCCTGCAGGAGAACTGGGCAGAGGACCAGGACGCTTGGTTAAAATGCCTGGAGGCCTGTGAGGGTGCTGGGCTGACGTCTGAGGCTGAGAGGCGGGGGAGACAGCACCGTGCTTCTGCAAAGAGTTCCTCACGCCTGAGGCTCCGAGGTTCCAGGTTCAATCCCCTGCACCACCATAAACCAGAGTGGAGCAGGGCTCTGGGAATAATAATAATGACTATGACAACAATAACAATAATAGTAACAATAATAAGGCTGGCGAGACAGCACAGTGGCTCTCCAAAAAAAAAAAAAAAAAAACTCTCCTGCCTGAGGCTCTGAGGCCCAGGTTCAGTCCCTGCACCACCATCAGCCGGGGATGAGCAGGGCTCTGGAAAACAGAAGTGGACGGCAGCTGACCAGGTCCATTGGACCAAGCTGTAGGGCGGCCGCTGGGAGCAGCCTGGAGCCCAGCCTCCCACAGCAGAGACAGCCGGGACCCAGGACAGGCAGGCACAGCCAGGGAGCACACCAGGCCAGGGCACAGCACAGAGCCCAGTGTCACCAACCACCCTCAGCCCAGTGTCACCAGCTGCCCTCAGCCCAGAGTCACCAGCTGCCCCTCAGCCCAGTGTCACCAGCTGCCCTCAGCCCAGTGTCACCAGCTGCCCTCAGCCCAGTGTCACCAGCTGCCCTCAGCCCAGTGTCACCAGCTGCCCCTCAGCCCAGTGTCACCAGCTGCCCTCAGCCCAGAGTCACCAGCTGCCCTCAGCCCAGAGTCACCAGCTGCCCCTCAGCCCAGAGTCACCAGCTGCCCTCAGCCCAGAGTCACCAGCTGCCCCTCAGCCCAGAGTCACCAGCTGCCCCCCAGCCCAGTGTCACCAGCTGCCCCTCAGCCCAGTGTCACCAGCTGCCCTCAGCCCAGTGTCACCAGCTGCCCTCAGCCCAGAGTCACCAGCTGCCCCCCAGCCCAGTGTCACCAGCTGCCCCTCAGCCCAGTGTCACCAGCTGCCCTCAGCCCAGTGTCACCAGCTGCCCTCAGCCCAGAGTCACCAGCTACCCTCAGCCCAGTGTCACCAGCTGCCCCTCAGCCCAGTGTCACCAGCTGCCCCTCAGCCCAGAGTCACCAGCTGCCCTCAGCCCAGAGTCACCAGCTGCCCTCAGCCCAGTGTCACCAGCTGCCCCTCAGCCCAGTGTCACCAGCTGCCCTCAGCCCAGTGTCACCAGCTGCCCCTCAGCCCAGTGTCACCAGCTGCCCCTCAGCCCAGTGTCACCAGCTGCCCTCAGCCCAGAGTCACCAGCTGCCCCTCAGCCCAGAGTCACCAGCTGCCCCTCAGCCCAGTGTCACCAGCTGCCCTCAGCCCAGTGTCACCAGCTGCCCTCAGCCCAGAGTCACCAGCTGCCCCTCAGCCCAGTGTCACCAGCTGCCCTCAGCCCAGTGTCACCAGCTGCCCTCAGCCCAGTCACCAGCTGCCCCTCAGCCCAGTGTCACCAGCTGCCCCTCAGCCCAGTGTCACCAGCTGCCCTCAGCCCAGTGTCACCAGCTGCCCCTCAACCCAGTGTCACCAGCTGCCCCTCAGCCCAGAGTCACCAGCTGCCCTCAGCCCAGAGTCACCAGCTGCCCCTCAGCCCAGAGTCACCAGCTGCCCTCAGCCCAGAGTCACCAGCTGCCCCTCAGCCCAGAGTCACCAGCTGCCCCTCAGCCCAGTGTCACCAGCTGCCCCTCAGCCCAGTGTCACCAGCTGCCCTCAGCCCAGTGTCACCAGCTGCCCTCAGCCCAGTGTCACCAGCTGCCCCTCAGCCCAGTGTCACCAGCTGCCCCTCAGCCCAGTGTCACCAGCTGCCCCTCAGCCCAGTGTCACCAGCTGCCCCTCAGCCCAGAGTCACCAGCTGCCCCTCAGCCCAGTGTCACCAGCTGCCCCTCAGCCCAGTGTCACCAGCTGCCCCTCAGCCCAGTGTCACCAGCTGCCCTCAGCCCAGAGTCACCAGCTGCCCCTCAGCCCAGTGTCACCAGCTGCCCCTCAGCCCAGTGTCACCAGCTGCCCTCAGCCCAGTGTCACCAGCTGCCCTCAGCCCGGATGCCGTCAAGCAAGCCTGCCATGTGTGGATGTGGACGTGAACATGGTGCGGGGGCTGGAGGGTGCGTCCAGGGGCACCGCAGAGCTGAGGGACAGCTGGGTCAGCAGCCCCCGTCCCAGCAGCCCAGCGCCGCCCTCTGTGCTCTGGTCTCCAGGGGGAGCTGGGGAGGAAGCAGGAGAAGCTGGCAGCGGGGTGTCTCGGGACCCTCCGTGCTCGTGGCAGCAAACGTGAAGCCCCTGCGTGTGCGTGTGTGCGCACGTGGCTGCCCGGCCAAGAGACACGCGGAGCCTGTCCACAGACGACGCTCACCCTGGAGCCGGCGGACCCCACGTGCCCCCAACACCCCCACCCCAAGGTGGACCCCAAGGTCAGAGTTCCCGGGGGCTCCGCTGCCCGGCACCCACCGTCCTGCTGGGCGAATGCACCGTGGGCAGAGGGAGAGGGGAGGGCACCCGACAGCCGCACTCAGCTGGGCAGGGGAGTCCCGCCCGGGGAAACGTCAGTGACACAGCAAACTAGAAAATGCTTCTCTCCTGGGACATAGACTCAGTGGGGTACTACTCAGCAGTTAAAAAGACGATACTGGGGAGCAGGCGGTAGCGCACAGGGTTAAATACACATGGCGTGAAGCACAAGGATCCTGGTTCGAATCCCCGGCTCCCCACCTGCAGGGGAGTCGCTTCACAGGCGGTGAAGCAGGTCTGCAGGTGTCTGTCTTTCTCTCCCCCCCTCTGGCTTCCCCTCCTCTCTCCATGTCTCTCTGTCCTATCCAACAATGACAGCAATAACAACAGTAAACAACAAGGACAACAAAAGGAAAAAAATGGCCTCCAGGAGCAGTGGATTCGTGGCAGTGCGGCACCGAGCCCAGCAATAACCCTGGAGGGGAAAAAAAGACAACACTGTCCTCTGAGACAAAGTGGCCTGGCTGGCGGTGACTGTGCTTGGTGAAGTAAGGAAGGTGACAGGCACCTGAGGGAAGATCCCACTCGGGTGGGATATGGAGAATGGAAACGCGTGAAGTTGAAGCAAAGAATAAATGAGAATAAATGCATAGTCAGCCGCTGTCTGTGACCTTGGGGGGCGCTGCTCTTGCCATCGGAGGGGCTGGGGCACGGGACCTTGGTCCTGGAGTGGGGTGGGACTAAACCTCTGTGATCTCAGAATTCTGTCAACCGCTACTAAGCCACTCACAAAAACATTTTTAAAAATAAGGCTACAGAAAGAAAGTATATTCTGCTCCTGTTCCTGGCCTTCTTCCCGGTACCTTGAGGGAAAGACCAAAGCCACACGGGTTCCAGAGAACATAGCCCCCGCGGGGACAGGCGGAGGGAGGAGCCTCAAAGCAGGAGGGAGCCAAAGGCCTGGGCCACTCAGGCCTTCCCGACAGACAGACGGACAGCGCCTGGCCCCTCTGCGGGCTCTGCTCTCGCTCAGCCCCTCCCCAGGACCCCGCCACACCTCCTGCCCTTCGTGCCCAGATGGGTCAGAGCAGACACGGCACGCACCCACAGCCTCTGCCCCACAACCGTGGTTCTGCTGCGAGGCCCCGGGCACTGGCAGTGCCTGTCTGGAGTGCCGTCCATCTAAATGCAAAGCCGAGGACGTCGGTGGGAAGTGACCGTCAGCTGGGGGCCGCATCGCCGCACACGGAAGCCCGCAGGAATCCTCAGTCCGCGTGTGACTCCTGCTCCCAGCCTCTGAGCGCACGGTCACGCTAGGCTGGGCGGCGACCTCTCACGCAGGTGTCCCGTGAGCTCCAGGGCCCGCTCCCCGTACAGCCCGGCTGAGCCGGTGGCCACAGAGAGGAGGTGGACACTGGGGACCCAGGAAGGGGTCGCGCTGGACGCCCCTGAAGCTGTTTAGTTCCAGCCGCTCAAAGGAAGCCTGTCCTGCCCTGTGCTTGGCCACGGGAGGCCGGGAGGCCCTGGAGGCAGGTGGCAGTTCTCAGGCTCTGGGGTCTCCACCGCAGTTTCCAGCGGAGGTTGGGGACAGGGTGGAGGGACACCTGTCATCTTAGAATTCCGTAGATCAATATTAGATCATGAATACAATTTTTTTAAAAGATGCAAATGGGGCTAGGTGGTGGACACCTGGCTGAGCGCACATGTTACAGTGCACAGGGACCCGGGTTCGAGCCCCCGGTCCCCACCTGTAAAGGGAAAGCTCTACGAGTGGTGAAGCAGGGCTGCAGGTATCTCTCTGTCTCTCTCCTTCTCCCTCGATTTCTGGCTGTCTCTATCCAATAAGTAAATAAAGATAATTTTAAAAAAAAAGAAAAAAAAGATGCAAGCACTACTTGAATCACTCATTTAAAACTAAGAAAGAAAGAGAGAAAGAAAGAAAGAGAGAGAGAAAGGAAGAGAGAGAGAAAGAGAGAAAGAAATGAAGAAAGAAAGAAAGAAAGAAAGAAAGAAAGGAAGGAAGGAAGGAGGAAGGAAGGAAGGGAAGGGAAGGGAAGGGAAGGGAAGGGAAGGGAAGGGAAGGGAAGGGAAGGGAAGGGAAGGAAAGGAAAGGAAAGGAAAGGAAAGGAAAGGAAAGGAAAGGAAAGGAAAGGAAAGGAAAGGAAAGGAAAGGAAAGGAAAGGAAAGGGAGAGAAACGCCTGCTTGACTTTCTGTCCCAGGGTGTGGGGGTGCCGGCAGCTGGTCTAAGCAAACAGAAGACAGGAGACTTGTTTTCACCTCGAGTGGCTAAAGCAGCGTCCTTCTAGAAGCTGACCTCACTGTGGACTCCAGAGTAATCCAACCCACGGCAGGGCAGCCGCGCACCCGGCTGAGCGCACACGTGACAGTGCGCAAGGACTCGGGTGCGAGACCCTGGGCCCCGCCTGCAGGGGGAAGCCTCGAGAGTGCTGAAGCAGGGCTGCAGGTGTCTCTCACACCCCTCTCTACCTTCCCCTCCGCTCTCAGTTTCCCTCTGTCGTGACCAATCAGAAACAAAGGTAACGCACAAAACCTTAAGCCGAGGTGCTCCGATCGTACTCGCTCCCGAGGCTACAGCACCGCCAGGCCCCACTAGCCGCCGGCCACCGCTGGCCGAGGTCTCGTCGGGTCGGAACCTCCGGACAGGAGTCAGCCTGCAGTGGCCGACGGGCAGGCGTCTTCCACACCGTCTCGGGGTTCTGGAAGCGGCAGCCTGACTGCTTGTCCGTCACCGTGGCGCAGACAAGCAGCCGCAGCAGAGCTGGGCCCGCGGGGGGAAGCAGACCGGCCCGTCGGGAAGGGCCCGCGTGGGGGAGCCGAGCCCGACTCCCAGGCCTCTCCCAGCCCCTCCTGCAGCCGAGGACCACGGGGCGGTGACGGGCTCACGACGGGACTCACGCTGCCCGGCAAGCTCCAGAACCGCCCGCGCTTCCCAGTGCGCTGCAGGCGTCACGGGTCTCGGTTTTGGCTTTCTATATGCACGTACATTCGTTTATCGTTGGGGAGAGGGGAGAGGGGAGAGGGAGAGCGAGCGACACCTGCAGCCCTGCCTCACCGCTCCTGAAGCTTTCCCCCTGCAGGTGGGGGCCGGGGCCTTGAACCCAGGGCCCTGTGCTCTGCGATGTGTGCTTGGCCAGGTGCGCCACCGCCTGGCCCCTCGTCTCTGCCTTCAGCCCACTCCCATCCTCCTCTTCTCTGCTCAGTGCGCAGTCTTCCCACGGCGCTTTCACCGTCAAACCCACGGCACAGCAGAACCTGCAGTTTCGCCATGGCGGCTTCCGCACTTCCCGGCTGGCATGAGGCCATTCGGACTGCGGGCCGAGGGGCCTGTGCGCAGAGCCGCCCTCCCACAGCTGGCCCGCGTCCCAACCCGCGAGTCGCCCCGAGCACGGAGGGAGGGAGAGTGGCCGCCGCGGGCACTGTACGCGAAGGTCCCCAGGCGCCCCAGATTCAGAGGGACAGCGTGGCGGACGGGCCCTCCAGAGCTTCAGCACCTGAGGAGACACCGGGTGGCCTCGACGTGGGCAGAGACTTCTGCCAGTGTGCTGACCGCTTCCCGTCCGGCTGTGTCCACAGCGGAGAGCAGCGGGCACCGGAGGCCACCGCAGCAGACCCGGGGCGCGGGGCCGAGGAGACTCGACAGAACCACGGGCCTGGTTCCCTCCGGGACTCTGGCGCAGGACTCGCGCCTGAAGGCTCGTTTCCAGAAAGTGCGAGAGGCACCTTGTGCCCTGAATGATCATGTCAGGCACCGCGGTCCCCTCGCCGGGGAAGCTGCCTCTTCCTGCTCGGTTCCCAGATGACACAAACCCTGGGTCTGTGTGTGTGTCTGTGTATGTGTGTCTCTGTGTGTGTGTCTGTGTATGTGTCTCTGTGTGTGTCTCTGTGTGTGTGTCTCTGTGTGTGTGTCTGTGTGTGTGTCTGTGTCTGTGTATCTGTGTGTGTGTCTGTGTGTGTGTGTGTGTCTGTGTGTGTGTATCTGTGTGTGTGAGCTCCGTGTCTGTGTGTGTGAGCTCCGTGTCTGTGTGTGTGTGTGTGTCTGTGAGCTCCGTGTCTGTGTGTTGCCTGTGTTTCTTTGTGAGCTCTGCATGTGTGTGTCTTTTTGTCTGTCTGTGTGTCTCTGTGAGCTCTGTGTGTGTGTCTCTGTGAGCTCTGTGTGTGTGTCTCTGTGAGCTCTGTGTGTGTGTCTCTGTGAGCTCTGTGTGTGTGTCTCTGTGAGCTCTGTGTGTTTGCTCTGTGTGTGTCTGTGGGGCGTGTGCTGCGTGAGTCGGGGGTGCTCTGTGTGTGTCTGGAGAGGGAGGCAGAGCCCCCAGCCGGCCGGGACGGACAGATCCCACATGGTGCTGGCAGCTCACTGGCCAAAAGCCTGCCGCGTGGCGATGCTGCCACCTAGTGGGGGCGAAGGCGAGTGACCGCTGCTCTGAGGGGTCGCCAAGGGCAGGGCGGGTGGGCTTGCACCCGGGCCAGGTGCCCAGAACCACGGCTGCCCTGGAGGCAGGGAGGGCCACTCCCACAGCACAACGACCACGCCTCTCTCCCCGAGGTGGCCACCCGGTGGGGCACGGATGTCAATGAGCACAAGGACCCGGGCTTGAGCACCCAGCCGCTGCTGGGAACTCCTCCCCCAGGGAGCCCGCTGGGGTTGTCTCTCTCGTCGGGCTGTCTCTCTCCACCGTCTCTCACGCCACGTGTCAGCGATCACACTCACCGTCCACCAGTCACAGCCGTGTGAGAAGTGCAGACGGTGCCTGGCGGCAGGCGGCCCCACGGCTCCCAGGACCCTCCCAGCTCACCTCCCAGCTCACACCTCCTGCAAGGCCTGCGCTCCACAGACAAACAAGAGCCACAGGGCATCCGTCCACCCTGCCGTCCCCAGACGGCCGCGGGCAGTGTGGCAGGCATGGCTCTCAGGGCACTGCAGGCAGCCGGGCACGGCTCTCAGGGCACTGCAGGCAGCCGGGCACGGCTCTCAGGGCACAGCCACAGGCAGCCGGGTAGGGCTCTCAGGGCACAGCCACAGGCAGCCGGGCACGGCTCTCAGGGCACCGCAGGCACCGGGCAGGGCTCTCAGGGCACAGCCACAGGCAGCCGGGCACGGCTCTCAGGGCACAGCTACAGGCAGCCGGGCACGGCTCTCAGGGCACCGCAGGCAGCCGGGCAGGGCTCTCAGGGCACAGCCACAGGCAGCCGGGCAGGGCTCTCAGGGCACAGCCACAGGCAGCCGGGTAGGGCTCTCAGGGCACAGCCACAGGCAGCCGGGCAGGGCTCTCAGGGCACAGCCACAGGCAGCCGGGCACGGCTCTCAGGGCACCGCAGGCAGCCGGGCACGGCTCTCAGGGCACAGCCACAGGCAGCCGGGCAGGGCTCTCAGGGCACAGCCACAGGCAGCCGGGCACGGCTCTCAGGGCACAGCCACAGGCAGCCGGGTAGGGCTCTCAGGGCACAGCCACAGGCAGCCGGGCACGGCTCTCAGGGCACCGCAGGCACCGGGCAGGGCTCTCAGGGCACAGCCACAGGCAGCCGGGCACGGCTCTCAGGGCACAGCTACAGGCAGCCGGGCACGGCTCTCAGGGCACCGCAGGCAGCCGGGCACGGCTCTCAGGGCACAGCCACAGGCAGCCGGGCAGGGCTCTCAGGGCACAGCCACAGGCAGCCGGGTAGGGCTCTCAGGGCACAGCCACAGGCAGCCGGGCAGGGCTCTCAGGGCACAGCCACAGGCAGCCGGGCACGGCTCTCAGGGCACCGCAGGCAGCCGGGCACGGCTCTCAGGGCACAGCCACAGGCAGCCGGGCAGGGCTCTCAGGGCACAGCCACAGGCAGCCGGGCACGGCTCTCAGGGCACAGCCACAGGCAGCCGGGCACGGCTCTCAGGGCACAGCCACAGGCAGCCAGGCACGGCTCTCAGGGCACCGCAGGCACCGGGCACGGCTCTCAGGGCACAGCCACAGGCAGCCGGGCACGGCTCTCAGGGCACCGTAGGCACCGGGCAGGGCTCTCAGGGCACAGCCACAGGCAGCCGGGCACGGCTCTCAGGGCACAGCTACAGGCAGCCGGGCAGGGCTCTCAGGGCACCGCAGGCACCGGGCACGGCTCTCAGGGCACCGCAGGCAGCCGGGCACGGCTCTCAGGGCACAGCTACAGGCAGCCAGGCAGGGCTCTCAGGGCACAGCCACAGGCAGCCGGGCAGGGCTCTCAGGGCACAGCCACAGGCAGCCGGGCAGGGCTCTCAGGGCACCGCAGGCACCGGGCAGGGCTCTCAGGGCACAGCCACAGGCAGTCGGGCACGGCTCTCAGGGCACCGCAGGCAGCCGGGCAGGGCTCTCAGGGCACCGTAGGCAGCCGGGCAGGGCTCTCAGGGCACCGCAGGCAGCCGGGCACGGCTCTCAGGGCACCGCAGGCAGCCGGGCACGGCTCTCAGGGCACAGCTACAGGCAGCCAGGCAGGGCTCTCAGGGCACAGCCACAGGCAGCCGGGCAGGGCTCTCAGGGCACAGCCACAGGCAGCCGGGCAGGGCTCTCAGGGCACCGCAGGCACCGGGCAGGGCTCTCAGGGCACAGCCACAGGCAGTCGGGCACGGCTCTCAGGGCACCGCAGGCAGCCGGGCAGGGCTCTCAGGGCACCGTAGGCAGCCGGGCAGGGCTCTCAGGGCACAGCCACAGGCAGCCGGGCACGACTCTCAGGGCACCGCAGGCAGCCGGGCACGGCTCTCAGGGCACAGCTACAGGCAGCCAGGCAGGGCTCTCAGGGCACAGCCACAGGCAGCCGGGCAGGGCTCTCAGGGCACCGCAGGCACCGGGCAGGGCTCTCAGGGCACAGCCACAGGCAGTCGGGCACGGCTCTCAGGGCACCGCAGGCAGCCGGGCAGGGCTCTCAGGGCACCGCAGGCAGCCGGGCACGGCTCTCAGGGCACCGCAGGCAGCCGGGCACGGCTCTCAGGGCACAGCCACAGGCAGCCGGGCAGGGCTCTCAGGGCACCGCAGGCGCCGGGCACGGCTCTCAGGGCACCGCAGGCAGCCGGGCAGGGCTCTCAGGTCACCACAGGCCCCGGGCACGGCTCTCAGGGCACCGCAGGCAGCCGGGCAGGGCTCTCAGGTCACCACAGGCGCCGGGCACGGCTCTCAGGGCACCGCAGGCAGCCGGGCACGGCTCTCAGGGCACCACAGGCCGGCGCCGGGCACGGCTCTCAGGACTCTGCGGCCTCCTAGGCGGAGGCGAGTGTCGTATTGTATTTCAAACACTTTTTTCTAAAGCACTACCGTGGGTTGGATCTGGTAAGGTTTTTCATATTTTTCTGAGGACAAAGTGCCATTAAGACCAATAAAAATGTGTTTTTATTAAAAACCGAGCCCTGCTGAGCGAAGCAGCCAAGGGAGAGAAGCGCCAAGTAAAGGGGCCAGCTCCTCACGTGGGAAGCCCGCGCCTCAGCTCCCTCCACAGGCGGCCCTGTCCCACGCCCCTGGCCACAGAGGCGGTGTGAGCGCGGTTCCCGTGAAGTGACACCTGACCTGAAGCTCAGTCGCTGGGTCGTGCGGCACTGAGGAGCAGGGCCTGGCCCAGAGCGACCGCAGTCTAGCTGCCGTCCGGGGCTCGAACCCCAGGCAGGCAGGGCCCGGCGCCTCCCTTCTCTCCATCCCCACTGGGAAGCGGGCCTCTCCCAGCGGGCTGCCACCAGGAGAGTCCCCCGCCCCAGGGTGACTCCTGGTCCTCAGTCTGTTAGCTGGCCGCACTCTGCCCCAACAGGAGGCGCCTGTCCCCTCAGCCTCGCTGTGCAGCTCACGCCAAGGCCACCGTGCCGGGAGCCACCTCGGGGCCACCGCTCAGCAGGCCTGGGCCTCTCTGTCCTCGCTCGACCCCGACATGTCTGACGCCAGCGGCCTTCCCCCAAGACTCTCCCACGAATGGCTTCCCCAGAAAGACCGGCCTGGCTAGGGCGCCCCCGCCAGCCCGCAGGCAGCATTGTTTCCGCCGCGTTTTCCCCTGAAGCGCTCAACTCCAAGGCTTCCAGAGAAATCTAATCCCGCTCCTCATTTGTTTCCATTTAAGTCAGCACAGTGTTGTTTTCAGTCATCTGTTGTCCAAGAGACTTTCAGACCAGCTCCTTTGCTTACGGATCCAAACTGGCCAGAACAGGGGTTCCACGGCCAGCGAGTTCGAGCCCGGACCCCGGTGAGCGGCCCGGCGCAGAAGGGCTCCCGGTGCCTGGCTGGGTTGAGGGTCGCGGCCGCCCCTCCACAAGCAGAGAGGTCACCGAGAGGGCGCGACGGCACACACGTGACAGGTCGTATGACGATGAGCCGGCTGGGCCCCGGGTTCGCCCACCGTCTGATGCCGCAGGCACGAGGCGGCCACGGGATGGCAGGGCCCACAGAGCTGTGAGTGCTGGTCCCAGGGGCCCCACGCCGACAAGAACGGGACGGGAGGAAGCGGGAAAGCCACACAAAGCTGAGGCGCGGGGTGGGCCGGGGTCACGGGCCAGGACGGGCCCCGCCGGGCAGCTGCCCTCTGCACGGACCCAGTGAAGGAGGAGCCCCCCGGGCGTCGAGCAGCTCTGCTGTGCTGGGAGCAGGAAGCGCTGCGGGAAGCGCTGCGGGAAGCGGCTGGGTGTCCTGAGACCTGTGCCGCCACCGTGTCTGTTCATCACATTACTTGTCTGCTCAGTCTCAGACAGAGAGAAACGGGGAGGAGAGGGAGAGAGGCCTGCAGCCCTGCCTCACTGCTCGCCAAGCCGCCCCTGCGGGTGGGACCTGAGGCTTAAACCCGGGTCCTCGTCCCGGGCGCACGGGTGCTCGCAGGCCGTGCCGCCGCAGCCCTCTCCGTGTCGTTTCTTGCTGCCCGAGTCACAGCCGTACCAACCCCGCCCCGTCACCGCCGCTCTGTCGCGTAGACGGGCTGTCCAGCTGTGATGACCGCCCCTGCAAGACTCCGACGTGGAGAAAGGACAGAGAGGAGAGTGTCCGCGTGTCCTGCCCCCAGGAGAAGACCTGGAGGAGGCCTCGCTCTCTGCCTGTCACAGGAAGCCAGACGGCCCCTGCTGACGACATCCCTCCCGGGGAAGCTGCACCCACTCCAGGGAAGTATTCTCAGGTGGGGCACCGGCCCAGACCGTCTTACAGGCCCGTGGGCAAGCAGTGCACCCTGCCCCTGCCCCACCCCGCCCCGCCCTGCCCTGCCCTGCCCCTGCCCCTGCCCTGCCCCCGCCCCTGCCCTGTCCTGCCCTGCCCCTGCCCTGCCCCTGTCCTGCCCTGCCCCTGTCCTGCCCTGCCCTGCCCCTGCCCTGCCCTGCCCTGCCCTGCCCCTGCCCTGCCCCTGCCCCTGCCCTGCCCTGCCCCTGCCCCTGCCCTGCCCTGCCCCTGCCCGTCCTGCCCCTGCCCTGCCCTGCCCATCCTGCCCTGCCCTGCCCTGCCCCCGCCCCTGCCCTGTCCTGCCCTGCCCCGCCCTGAGGGGGTGGACCCCAGGGTTCATCTTCAAAGCCAGAGAGCCGCAGTGACCAGTCAGACCTCTGAAAGGGTCTTGACACCTCGGAGCCTGCGGCACCTCCCTGAGGGAGTGGGGGACACAGAGCCTGCGGCACCTCCCTGAGCCTGCAGGTGTTGGATTTTTTTATGTCCTGTGAGTCCTTTGTTGGTTGGTTTGTTTGTTTTTATTTTGTTTTTGTCTCTTGGGTTATCACTGGGGTTCGATGCCTGCACTAACCCACTGCTCCTGGAGGCCATTTTCCCCATTTTTGTTGCCCTTGATGTTGGACAGGACAGAGAGAAATGGAGAGAGGAGGGGAAGACAGAGAGCGGGAGAGAAAGACAGACACCTGCAGGCCTGCTTCACCGCCTGTGAAGCGACTCCCCTGCAGGTGGGGAGCCGGGGGCTCGAAACGGGATCCTTACGCTTTGTGCCACCTGCGCTTAATCCACTGCGCTACGCCCGACTCGAACCGGGATCCTTCCACCGGCCCTTGCGCTTCACCCACTGCGCTAT
Source organism: Erinaceus europaeus (assembly GCF_950295315.1). Taxonomy (NCBI): domain Eukaryota; kingdom Metazoa; phylum Chordata; class Mammalia; order Eulipotyphla; family Erinaceidae; genus Erinaceus; species Erinaceus europaeus. The sequence continues at coordinate 104,089 of NW_026647734.1, forward strand.
GCCCCTTTTGTTAGCGGGGGTGCTGTGGGCGCAGGGACTCCGCGTTGTGCTGGAGCCTCACAGCTCTGCAGAAGCCTGTCACTACAAACACCTGACAGGAGCCGACGCCCGTCCCGTGGTCGCCCTCCAGCTGAGCTCCGGAGTCGGGGCTCGGGCCTGTCCTTGTCACCCTGCGGTGACTCCCCGGGCCCGGTCTCTGTCCTCAGCCTTCTATTTCGTCGGCGTGCCCCATCTGTGTGGCCAGGGGTCAGGCCTCCCTCCCCAGCTGAGCACACGCCGCGACCTGCTTAAAGCGCCGTATCCACTCGCTCACTTGCCGCCGGGTAGCCGAGGAAACCGACAGGAAGAGGAGAGAGAGAGAGACAGAGAGACACCTGCAGCCCCGCCTCAGCACTCGCAAAGCTCTCCCCCTGCAGGTGGCGACTGGGGGCTTGAACCCGGGTCCTCGGCACTGTAGCGTGCGCACTCTCGCCGGAGCCCACCGCCCAGCCCCCACGCCGACTTCTTCACCGGCTCTTGTCTGCGAGTGCGCTCGGTGGGCACGGTGTGACAGGCGCCTGAGCGGGCAAGAGCACTGCTCCACCGTCCAGGGCAGCCCGATGGAGTCACGGTGCTCCCGTCCGGTGCCAGGACCTGAACCCGGTCCCTGTCCAGCTGGACCGATGAGGAAGCCGCCACGAGAACGTCACGTCTCTCGCCTGCTCCCAGGCAGCTCCGGAGCGAGCAGCTTCTCTGAGTGAGTCAGGGTCTAAAGACACAGGCGCGAACCTGAGAGCCGGCGAGGCGAGACGGAGGGAGAGAGCCAGGCCCTTCCGCTCACACTGCCCAAAGCACTTCAGCTGGAGACGAGGAACCGGGGTCGGGGCCGGGCGGCCGGGCACCAGGGAGCTGGTGTGGCCGTGTACAGGGTGCACCCGCCTGCGGGGGCCGCCTCACGGGGGGGGGGGGGGGGAGGCAGCCTCACGGCCGCAGGGCCACCTTCTGCTAGTTGTCTCTGTCTCTCGGGCAAGAACCGCGAGCGGAGGCAGTGATCCTGGAGGCACAAAGACGATCGGCTTGGGCTCAACATCTGGACAGGCTTTACTATTCGCGCTTCCAGAGAGGGTCACAGTGTCCTGTGGGGCTGGGGAGACAGCAGGGTAGTGCCACAGGCTGACGCGCGCCTGGGGCTCCGAGCTCCCAGGCTCCGTCTCCAGCACCACCAGAGCCTAGCAGGGTGAGTGAGCGAGGGAGGGAAGGGAAGACTGATTCCTCACTGGCCGTGAGGTTGCTCAGTGAGAAGAATCTCCGAGCTTTCAGGACAACACTGAACAGAATGGGCCAGCAAGGAAGGGCGTGTAGGAAGGCGTGTAAGAAGAAGGCGCCTCCAGAGCCCGTCTGGCTAAGCAGCAGGAAGGCTCCAGCCTGACCACACCCGCAGGAAGAGTCTGCATCCCGGGCATCTGGAAACAATGTGGAGCCGATCACCAGAGAGGACAGGATGAGTGGAGGAGAGACCTACATTCAGGCGGCCGAGGTCACCAGCCACAAGACCCCACCTGCAGGGCAGAAGGTTCCCAGGTGGTGGGGCAGTGCTGCAGGAGTCTCTCCTTGGGTGTCTCTCCCTCTCTCCCTCTCTTCCTCTCTCACCTCTATCCATCAGAAAGATAAAGGGGGGAAGCTTCCGGAATGAGTGGAGTCACATGGGCACTGAACGACCACCACCCTGAAAGGGCGAATAAGTCTGCTGCCTTTCCTGAACTAGACAGACACGGGATCAGCTGCCTTTGCTGAACTAGAGAGAACACAGGATTAGCTGCCTTTGCTGAACTAGACAGAGCGCGGGATCAGCTGCCTTTCCTGAACTAGACAGAGCGCGGGATCAGCTGCCCTTCCTGAACTAGACAGAGCGCGGGATCAGCTGCCCTTCCTGAACTAGACAGAGCGCGGGATCAGCTGCCTTTCCTGAACTAGACAGAGCGCGGGATCAGCTGCCTTTCCTGAACTAGACAGACGCGGGATCAGCTGCCCTTCCTGAACTAGACAGAGCGCGGGATCAGCTGCCCTTCCTGAACTAGACAGAGCGCGGGATCAGCTGCCTTTCCTGAACTAGACAGAGCGCGGGATCAGCTGCCTTTCCTGAACTAGACAGACGCGGGATCAGCTGCCCTTCCTGAACTAGACAGAGCGCGGGATCAGCTGCCCTTCCTGAACTAGACAGAGCGCGGGATCAGCTGCCTTTCCTGAACTAGACAGAGCGCGGGATCAGCTGCCTTTCCTGAACTAGACAGACGCGGGATCAGCTGCCCTTCCTGAACTAGACAGACGCGGGATCAGCTGCCCTTCCTGAACTAGACAGAGCGCGGGATCAGCTGCCCTTCCTGAACTAGACAGAGCGCGGGATCAGCTGCCTTTCCTGAACTAGACAGAGCGCGGGATCAGCTGCCTTTCCTGAACTAGACAGAGCGCGGGATCAGCTGCCCTTCCTGAACTAGACAGAGCGCGGGATCAGCTGCCCTTCCTGAACTAGACAGAGCGCGGGATCAGCTGCCTTTCCTGAACTAGACAGAGCGCGGGATCAGCTGCCTTTCCTGAACTAGACAGAGCGCGGGATCAGCTGCCCTTCCTGAACTAGACAGAGCGCGGGATCAGCTGCCCTTCCTGAACTAGACAGAGCGCGGGATCAGCTGCCCTTCCTGAACTAGACAGAGCGCGGGATCAGCTGCCCTTCCTGAACTAGACAGAGCGCGGGATCAGCTGCCTTTCCTGAACTAGACAGAGCGCGGGATCAGCTGCCCTTCCTGAACTAGACAGAGCGCGGGATCAGCTGCCTTTCCTGAACTAGACAGAGCGCGGGATCAGCTGCCTTTCCTGAACTAGACAGAGCGCGGGATCAGCTGCCTTTCCTGAACTAGACAGAGCGCGGGATCAGCTGCCTTTCCTGAACTAGACAGAGCGCTATTAGCGGTTTGCCTGGCGTCCCGTCATTGGCGTCTACGATGCTGACTCTAGGTTGGCACCCACCTCCCGCGTGGACTCGGGTTTGATCGTTCAGGCAATCACTAGTTAGCGGCTCTGAGCTGACTCCACAATCCCTGTGCTCCAAGTGGCCATCCGCCACTGCCCACGTCATGCCACGTGCTGCACCGGGTACAGCCAGGTTGGGGTGGATGCCTGCCTCAAAGACGCGGCTCTAGAGATAGACCACATGGGAACAACTACGTGACCGTGTGTGACTGAGGAGACGCTTCTGCTGTGAGGCGCCCACAGGCCAGAGGAATTGGCACCGCAGCCAAGCCAAAGTCACAGGCACAGCAGAGACACCAGCACAAGGAAGCGTTGAGACAGAGCGTGACCACAGCTTCCCGAGGACCGGCTGTGGGGAGATTGGTGGGGCGGCTGAGCGAGCGGAGCCTGAGGAGGTGAGTGGGCGGCCCAGCGGGCAGCGGGGCAGGTCAGCAGAGCAGCCACAGGCCACAGGCGGCAGCTCCGTATGAAGTGACTCCGACCTGCAGGTGGACGAAGGCTCGCTCCCAAGTTTTGTGAATGACAGAAGCAGGCAGGAGCCGGGACCCAGAGAATGCAGAGCACCTGGCAGAGCGTGTTCCACGGCCGCGGAGCAGCCCCGCGCCCACCACCCCAGGGCCCCTAGAGGGCCTCTGCACCCTGCGCACGGCATCTGGCGCCCGGCTCTCTCCAGATTTCTCCTCGCCGCCCGTTGTCACCAATAGGCCCCGGGCCCAGAGGCGTCTGTCCCGTCCCGCCTGCGAGGGACGTGGCTGTCAGTCTGCCTGCTCTTACTGAATTAGGTCAAACGTGAGGCTTTTCCTCCCGGACACGCCCGACCCGAAGGGGTAATGAGTGCCGTGCGGACGCTGAGTCCTGGGCTTCGAGAAGGGTGCCCAGCCCGGGCAAGACACTGCGCTTCCCAGCCAGCACGGGACAGGCGGCCCAGGCCTAGATGACACACCGACACCTGCGCCCAGAACACGGGCAGCACCTCTACCTCGCGGGAGGCAGCAACGGCGGTGCCAACCAACTGCCCGGACAGCTGCCGCCAACAGCCGCAACTCCGTGCAAGTCCTTCTGGGCCCCGGGTCATGGCCGCTGGTCGTCTGTCCCCGGGTCACCCCGCCCATCCTCTGTCCCCGGGTCATGGCCGCCGGTCCTCTGGGCCCCGGTCACCCCGCCCGTCCTCTGGGCCCCGGGTCACCCCGCCCGTCCTCTGGCCCCGGGTCACCCCGCCCGTCCTCTGTCCCCGGGTCATGGCCACCCGTCCTCTGTCCCCGGGTCACCCCGCCCGTCCTCTGTCCCCGGGTCACCCCGCCCGTCCTCTGTCCCCGGGTCACCCCCCCCCCCGTCCTCTGGGCCCCGGGTCACCCCGCCCGTCCTCTGGCCCCGGGTCACCCCGCCCGTCCTCTGGGCCCCGGGTCACCCCGCCCGTCCTTTGGGCCCCGGGTCACCCCGCCCGTCCTCTGTCCCCGGGTCACCCCGCCCGTCCTCTGTCCCCGGGTCATGGCCACCCGTCCTCTGGCCCCGGGTCATGGCCACCCGTCCTCTGTCCCCGGGTCACCCCGCCCGTCCTCTGTCCCCGGGTCACCCCGCCCGTCCTCTGGCCCCGGGTCACCCCCCCCCCCCCCCGTCCTCTGGGCCCCGGGTCACCCCGCCCGTCCTCTGGCCCCGGGTCACCCCGCCCGTCCTCTGGGCCCCGGGTCACCCCGCCCGTCCTCTGGGCCCCGGGTCACCCCGCCCGTCCTCTGTCCCCCGGGTCACCCCGCCCGTCCTCTGGGCCCCGGGTCACCCCGCCCGTCCTCTGTCCCCGGGTCACCCCGCCCGTCCTCTGTCCCCGGGTCACCCCGCCCGTCCTCTGGGCCCCGGGTCACCCCGCCCGTCCTCTGGGCCCCGGGTCACCCCGCCCGTCCTCTGTCCCCGGGTCACCCCGCCCGTCCTCTGTCCACGGGTCATGGCCGCCGGTCCTCTGGCCCCGGGTCACCCCGCCCGTCCTCTGGGCCCCGGGTCACCCCGCCCGTCCTCTGTCCCCGGGTCACCCCGCCCATCCTCTGTCCCAGGGTCATGGCCGCCGGTCCTCTGGGCCCCGGTCACCCCGCCCGTCCTCTGGGCCCCGGTCACCCCGCCCGTCCTCTGGGCCCCGGGTCACCCCGCCCGTCCTCTGTCCGCGGGTCACCCCGCCCGTCCTCTGTCCCTGGGTCATGGCCGCCCGTCCTCTGGCCCCGGGTCATGGCCGCCCGTCCTCTGTCCCCGGGTCACCCCGCCCGTCCTCTGTCCCCGGGTCACCCCGCCCGTCCTCTGTCCACGGGTCACCCCCCCCCCCGTCCTCTGGGCCCCGGGTCACCCCGCCCGTCCTCTGTCCCCGGGTCACCCCGCCCGTCCTCTGTCCCCGGGTCACCCCGCCCGTCCTCTGTCCCCGGGTCACCCCGCCCGTCCTCTGGGCCCCGGGTCACCCCGCCCGTCCTCTGTCCCCGGGTCACCCCGCCCGTCCTCTGGGCCCCGGTCACCCCGCCCGTCCTCTGTCCCCGGGTCACCCCGCCCGTCCTCTGTCCCCGGGTCACCCCGCCCGTCCTCTGTCCCCGGGTCACCCCGCCCGTCCTCTGTCCCCGGGTCATGGCCGCCGGTCCTCTGGCCCCGGGTCACCCCGCCCGTCCTCTGGGCCCCGGGTCATGGCCGCCGGTCCTCTGGGCCCCGGGTCACCCCGCCCGTCCTCTGGGCCCCGGGTCACCCCGCCCGTCCTCTGGCCCCGGGTCACCCCGCCCGTCCTCTGTCCCCGGGTCATGGCCACCCGTCCTCTGGCCCCGGGTCATGGCCGCCCGTCCTCTGTCCCAGGGTCACCCCGCCCGTCCTCTGTCCCCGGGTCACCCCCCCCCCCCCCCCGTCCTCTGGGCCCCGGGTCACCCCGCCCGTCCTCTGGCCCCGGGTCACCCCGCCCGTCCTCTGTCCCCGGGTCATGGCCGCCGGTCCTCTGGCCCCGGGTCACCCCGCCCGTCCTCTGGGCCCCGGGTCATGGCCGCCGGTCCTCTGGGCCCCGGGTCACCCCGCCCGTCCTCTGGGCCCCGGGTCACCCCGCCCGTCCTCTGGCCCCGGGTCACCCCGCCCGTCCTCTGTCCCCGGGTCATGGCCACCCGTCCTCTGGCCCCGGGTCATGGCCGCCCGTCCTCTGTCCCAGGGTCACCCCGCCCGTCCTCTGTCCCCGGGTCACCCCCCCCCCCCGTCCTCTGGGCCCCGGGTCACCCCGCCCGTCCTCTGTCCCCGGGTCATGGCCGCCGGTCCTCTGGCCCCGGGTCACCCCGCCCGTCCTCTGTCCCCGGGTCACCCCGCCCATCCTCTGTCCCCGGGTCATGGCCGCCGGTCCTCTGGGCCCCGGTCACCCCGCCCGTCCTCTGGGCCCCGGTCACCCCGCCCGTCCTCTGGGCCCCGGGTCACCCCGCCCGTCCTCTGTCCCCGGGTCATGGCCACCCGTCCTCTGTCCCCGGGTCACCCCGCCCGTCCTCTGGCCCCGGGTCACCCCCGCCCGTCCTCTGTCCCCGGGTCACCCCCCCCCGTCCTCTGGGCCCCGGGTCACCCCGCCCGTCCTCTGTCCCCGGTCACCCCGCCCGTCCTCTGTCCCCGGGTCACCCCGCCCGTCCTCTGTCCCCGGGTCACCCCGCCCGTCCTCTGGGCCCCGGGACACCCCGCCCGTCCTCTGTCCCCGGGTCACCCCGCCCGTCCTCTGTCCCCGGGTCACCCCGCCCGTCCTCTGGCCCCGGGTCACCCCGCCCGTCCTCTGGCCCCGGGTCACCCCCCCCCCCCCCGTCCTCTGGGCCCCGGGTCACCCCGCCCGTCCTCTGGGCCCCGGGTCACCCCGCCCGTCCTCTGTCCCCGGGTCACCCCCCCCCCGTCCTCTGGGCCCCGGGTCACCCCGCCCGTCCTCTGTCCCCGGGTCATGGCCACCCGTCCTCTGTCCCCGGGTCACCCCGCCCGTCCTCTGGCCCCGGGTCACCCCGCCCGTCCTCTGTCCCCGGGTCATGGCCACCCGTCCTCTGGCCCCGGGTCATGGCCACCCGTCCTCTGTCCCCGGGTCACCCCGCCCGTCCTCTGTCCCCGGGTCACCCCGCCCGTCCTCTGTCCCCGGGTCACCCCCCCCCCCCCCCGTCCTCTGGGCCCCGGGTCACCCCGCCCGTCCTCTGGCCCCGGGTCACCCCGCCCGTCCTCTGGGCCCCGGGTCACCCCGCCCGTCCTTTGGGCCCCGGGTCACCCCGCCCGTCCTCTGTCCCCGGGTCACCCCGCCCGTCCTCTGTCCCCGGGTCATGGCCACCCGTCCTCTGGCCCCGGGTCATGGCCACCCGTCCTCTGTCCCCGGGTCACCCCGCCCGTCCTCTGTCCCCGGGTCACCCCGCCCGTCCTCTGTCCACGGGTCACCCCCCCCCGTCCTCTGGGCCCCGGGTCACCCCGCCCGTCCTCTGTCCCCGGGTCACCCCGCCCGTCCTCTGTCCCCGGGTCACCCCGCCCGTCCTCTGGGCCCCGGGTCACCCCGCCCGTCCTCTGTCCCCGGGTCACCCCGCCCGTCCTCTGGGCCCCGGTCACCCCGCCCGTCCTGTCCCCGGGTCACCCCGCCCGTCCTCTGTCCCCGGGTCACCCCGCCCGTCCTCTGTCCCCGGGTCACCCCGCCCGTCCTCTGTCCCCGGGTCATGGCCGCCGGTCCTCTGGCCCCGGGTCACCCCGCCCGTCCTCTGGGCCCCGGGTCATGGCCGCCGGTCCTCTGGGCCCCGGGTCACCCCGCCCGTCCTCTGGGCCCCGGGTCACCCCGCCCGTCCTCTGGCCCCGGGTCACCCCGCCCGTCCTCTGTCCCCGGGTCATGGCCACCCGTCCTCTGGCCCCGGGTCATGGCCGCCCGTCCTCTGTCCCAGGGTCACCCCGCCCGTCCTCTGTCCCCGGGTCACCCCCCCCCCCCCCCGTCCTCTGGGCCCCGGGTCACCCCGCCCGTCCTCTGTCCCCGGGTCATGGCCGCCGGTCCTCTGGGCCTCGGTCACCCCGCCCGTCCTCTGTCCCCGGTCACCCCGCCCGTCCTCTGGGCCCCGGGTCACCCCGCCCGTCCTCTGTCCCCGGGTCACCCCGCCCGTCCTCTGGGCCCCGGGTCACCCCGCCCGTCCTCTGGCCCCGGGTCACCCCCCCCCCCGTCCTCTGGGCCCCGGGTCACCCCGCCCGTCCTCTGTCCCCGGGTCACCCCGCCCGTCCTCTGTCCCCGGGTCACCCCGCCCGTCCTCTGTCCCCGGGTCACCCCCCTCCCCCGTCCTCTGGGCCCCGGGTCACCCCGCCCGTCCTCTGGCCCCGGGTCACCCCGCCTGTCCTCTGTCCCCGGCCACCCGGCAGGCACCGCCATGCCTCCCCAGGGCACTCGCAGTCCCGGGAGCCCCGCGCAGGGCCACGGACGAGGCCGGGGCGGAGGCCCGGCGGCCCCGAGGTCAGAGCCAGCTGGGAAGGCGGGGCGGGCGGCCGCGCGGACAGGGCGACCCCCGGGCCTGGGCCCCAGCAAGCGGCAGCGGCAGCGGGGGCGGAGACCGGGCGCGACGCCGCAGCGCGGGGAGCCGGCAGCCCGCAGCACCCGCCGAGTCGCCGCGCCCCTGTGATGACGTCGGTGCGACCCCAGCTGCGCTGTCGCGGGGGGAGGGGCGCTGCTCACCACTTCCGGTGGCGGCTCACACTTCCGGTAGTCCGGTGGAGAACGCCGTAGAGGCGGAGACTTCCGGTAGCACCGCGAGGACTTCCGGACGACGGCAACTTCCTCCTGGACGCCAGGAGAGGGCTTCCGGTCTCATGGCGTCCCCGGCTCATGGCGGAAAAGCCGGCTCCAGACCCACTCCCAGAAACCCCCGCGGCAAGCACGGCGCGCATGCGCAGTGCGGTTGTCGCGACCATCTCTCCTGATGCCGGCGCGCGGCTCTGGGCATCGAACGTGGGCGACACCTGCTGGAGGCGGACACCCAACCCGAGCCAGCGCAGGGCCCAAGGGAGCTACCGCGCTCGGGGCGGGAGAGGGGGCCTCCTGCCCCGCACAGCCACGCCCTCCCCCGCCTGGTCACGCCCTCCACCCGCCTGGTCACGCCCTCCACCCGCCAGGCCACGCCCTCCCTGTCCGGCCACGCCCCTTCACCTGCCTGACCACGCCCGGTCACGCCCCTTCACCTGCCTGACCACGCCCTCCCCCGCCCAGTCACGCCCCTTCACCTGCCTGACCACGCCCTCCACCCGCCCGGCCACGCCCCTTCGCCTGCCTGACCAGCCCTCCACCCGCCCGGCCACGCCCCTTCACCTGCCTGACCACGCCCTCCACCCGCCCGGCCACGCCCCTTCACCTGCCTGACCACGCCCTCCACCCGCCCGGCCACGCCCCATTCGCCTGCCTGACCACGCCCTCCACCCGCCCTGCCACGCCCTCCACCCGCCCGGCCACGCCCCTTCGCCTGCCTGACCACGCCCTCCACCCGCCCGTCCACGCCCTCCACCCGCCCTGCCACGCCCTCCACCCGCCGGCCACGCCCCTTCGCCTGCCTGACCACGCCCTCCACCCGCCCGGCCACGCCCCTTCGCCTGCCTTACCACGCCCTCCACCCGCCGGCCACGCCCCTTCGCCTGCCTGACCACGCCCTCCACCCGCCCGGCCACGCCCTCCACCCACCTGGTCACGCCCTTCACCGCATGACCACGCCCTCCCCGCCTGGCCACGCCCTCCGCCTGCCTGACCACGCCCCCCACCTCCTGGCCTCCAGGAGCAGTGCATTCATGGTGCAGGCACCGAGCCCCAGCAATAACCCTGGAGACCAAAGAAAAAAAAAAGGAATAAATATTTAAAATAATAACTACAGGGGGCCGGGCGGTGGTGCAGTGGGTTAGGCGCATGTGGCGCAAAGCGCAAGGACAGGTGTAAGGATGCGGGTTCGAGCCCCCAGGTCCCCACCTGCAGGGGAGTCGCTTCCCAGGCGGTGAAGCAGGTCTGCAGGTGTCTGTCTTTCTCTCCCCCTCTCTGTCTTCCCCTCCTCTCTCCATTTCTCTCTGTCCTGTCCAACAACAATGACATCAACAGTGGCAATAATAACAACCACAACGAGGCTGCAACAACTAGGGCAACAGAAAGGGGGGGAAAATGGCCTCCAGGAGCGGTGGATTCATGGTGCAGGCACCGAGCCCAGCAATCACCCTGGAGGGAAAAAAATAATAATAATAATAATAACTACAACAATAAAACAAGGACAACAAAAAGGGAATAGATATTTTTACAAATTTTTTTAATAAAAAAATTAGGGGCTCCATCTTGGATGGAGCTTGAGAAATCATGTGAAGTGAAATAAGTCAGAAACAGAAGGATGAATACGAGATGCTCTCACTCTCAGGCCGAAGTTGAAAAACAAGATCAGAAGAGAAAACACAAGCAGAACCTGAACTGGAGTTGGCGTATCGCACCCAAGTAAAAGACTCTGGGGTGGGTGAGGGGAGAAAACAGGCCCAAAAAGGATGGCAGAGGGCCTGGTGGGGGCTGTATTGTTAAGTGGAAAACTGGGAATTGTTACGCATGTACAGACTATTGTATTGACTGTCGACTGTAAAATATCAATCCCCAATAAATAAATTTTTAAAAAATTAGGGGCTCATGGAGGTGTGTCTGAACACAGACATTACCTCACACGAGGACCTGGGTTCAAGCTCCCAGGCCCCACCCATAGCCAGGTCGCTTCATGAGCCGAGAAGCAGGGCTGCAGGTGTGTCTCCCTCCGGCTCTCCCTCCGCCATTTGTGTCTCTCTCCAAAGTAAATAAAGAAGTAAGACCGGCAGGGAGCCCGCCCCGGGCAGAGGCCGCTCCTTGTGCCCGGCGTCCGCCTGGGCACCTGCCGCCCGGCGTTTCACTGCTTGCTGGGGGAGCCTCACCCGGGCCCTGCCCTGAAGC
>NW_026647734.1:120000-159375 GCF_950295315.1 Erinaceus europaeus
CCAGGACTGGATGAAGGAGAAAGGAAACTTTATTTGTGCAGGCCGAGAGCCCAAAGCATTCTGGGAGCTCCCGGCCGGGACGAAGGTTCACGGCCCGTATCCGCCTGTGCGGCTGGGCGGAAGCCAGCGTCGGGCTCACAGAAGTTAGGTTCCGACCCAGTTTCCTTCCCCTCCTCTCAGCAAAGAGGAAGGGGAGCAAGTTTACAAAAGCTAAAACTTGGTTTTTTCCTTAACTCACCCCACATGCTCAGCCTCAGCTACTAAACACACGGCAAGGCCCCTTTGCTTCACACAGTCTGTCTCCAGCCAGGAGGGAGCCCGGGGCCGCCGTCCCAGCAGCTGCACCCAGGGCAGCCCGTCAGGCTCCGCCGAGGACACTCTGGGGCACGTGGCGGGTGGCTCCCTGCCCCGTCCTGCCCGAAGGCCCCACCCCAGCTCAGGGAGGCTGAGGACACCAACACAGGCCCTGCGCCCTGCATCCTGCGGGCATGATTCGGGGGTCCAGCACACCCAGGGAAGCTTGGCACAGCCTGGAGGAGCTGGACTCAGCACAGCAGATGCTGCCACACAGGTGGGGTTGGTTCCCCGGGGTGGATCTTTAGCCGGGCACCCAGGGGGAAGAAAAGAAAGGAAGGGAAGGGAAGGGAAGGGAAAGGAAGGGAAGGGGCTCTCGGACAGCAGCCAGTCCCCCCCCGGAAAGCGCCAGGGTCTGGGGGGCCTCGGACACTGGGGGGACCTGGAGGGGCAGGGCTGTGACTTTGTGACAAGCCTGAATGGCACCGCACTCACACCCAGTGCCCTCTTCCCCCTCCCCCCATCTCTCCCCCTCTGGCATCCACTGTCCCCGCACCTCCCACCCCACAGGAGGTGCTTTGAAGAGCTGTGCCCAGGGTGGGCCAGGCCCTGGCCCTGGCCCTGGGGGAGGGGGCATGTGAGAAGAAGAAAAAAGAAAAGAGAGCCGAGAAAGAGCTGTCATTCTGCTTGTGGTATAAGATTACGGCCAAATTATCTGAGCCAGGGGACACTGGCAGTCTCGCTCACTTGTAAGTAAGCTGTTGACAGCTTGAGCCAAAACGGTCAGACCAGCACTCACCTTACAGACATGCGCCAGTGTGGGGTGGGGGGCGTGTGGACGGGGGTGTGTGCACAGGGTCGTGTGGACAGAAGGTGTGTGCACGGGGCGTGTGGACGGGTATGTGTGTGTGTGTGTGTGCACAGAGCATGTGTGGACGGGGGTATGTGCACAGGGGCGTGTGGACGGAAGGTGTGTGCACGGGGCGTGTGGACGGGTATGTGTGTGTGTGTGTGCACGGGTGTGTGTGCAAAGAGCATGTGTGGACGGGGGCGTTTGCACAGGGGCGTGTGGACGGAAGGTGTGTGCACGGGGCGTGTGGACAGGTGTGTGTGTGCACAGAGCATGTGTGGACGGGGGCGTGTGCATGGGTGTGTGTGCACAGAGCATGTATGGACAGGGCGTGTGTACAGGGGCGTGTGCACAGAGCATGTGTGGATGGGGTGTGTGCACAGGGGCATGTGCACGGGTGTGTATGTGTGCACAGAGCGGAGAAGGTGTCTAACGGAGAAGGTGACACGCAGGAGTAAGGCCCTGGGGCTCAGCCACCTGGAGTCTCACGCACTCACGTCTCTGGTGACGATTCGCTAAAGGAGGACAGACAGGAGGCAGCTGGGCCTCAAACGCCGGCACCTTCCTGCACTGCTGGCCACGAGCAGTTGGGGTTCTTGCGAGGCTCTGAGACGCCTCTCTGCTCCTTTGCTTTCTTTCTCCTGCCGCACGCCCAGGTTGCTGGGTGTTCCCTTATTGCAGATATGACACAGACCCTTAGAAATCTGATCAGCTGGGGGTCGGTGGTAGCGCAGCGGGTTAAGCGAAGGTGACACAAAGCACAAGGACCAGCATAAGGATCCCGGTTCGAGCCCCCAGCTCCCCACCTGCAGGGGAGTCGCTTCACAGGCGGTGAAGCAGGTCTGCAGGTGTCTGTCTTTCTCTCCCCGTCTTCCCCTCCTCTCTCCATTTCTCTCTGTCCTATCCAACAACGACAGCAATAACAACAACAAGGGCAACAAAGCAGGAAAAAGTGTCCTCCAGGAGCAGTGGATTCGTAGTGCAGGCACTGAGCCCCAGCAATAACCCTGGAGGCAAAAAAATAAAGAAATCTGATCAGCTGGTATGGCACCCTGAACTTTCAAACAAGTATTGCCAAGTGTGCTCCGAACAGCAAGCCTTTTATTTTATTTTATTATTTGTGGTTCACAGTTTAGTCTAGTCTTAAACACACAGGCACAGCCTCTCATCTATGCGTGCTTGGTGTCTAGAGCCCAGTGTCCCTTCACCCTGTCCCTGCGTCCTTCCCCAGAGTCCTTTGCTTCAGTGTAACACAGCCAGATTGCTACTGTTTGACCTGACACTACCACGCTGTGGAATTCGAACAACGTCCCGGATTTCCAGGTGGACACCAAGTAGGCAGCCTGGACACCGGGTAGGCAGCCTGGACACCGAGTGGACACTGAGTAGACAGCTAGGACACTGGGTGGACACTGGGTAGACAGCCTGGACACCGGGTGGACACCGGGTAGACAGCCTGGTCACCATCTGGACGCAGATAGACAGCCTGGTAACCGGGTGGACGCCGGGTAGACAGCCTGGTCACCGGGTGAACGCCGGGTAGACAGCCTGGACACCGGGTGGACGCCGGGTAGACAGCCTGGACACCGGGTAGACAGTCTGGACACCGGGTGGACGCAGGGTAGACAGCCTGGACACCAGGTAGACAGCCTGGACACCGGGTGGACGCCGGGTAGACAGCCTGGTCACCATCTGGACGACGGTTAGACAGCCTGGTCACCAGGTGGACGCCGGGTAGACAGCCTGGACACCGGGTGGACGCCGGGTAGACAGCCTGGACACTGGGTGGACGCCGGGTAGACAGCCTGGACACTGGGTAGACAGCCTGGACACCGGGTGGACACCGGGTAGACAGCCTGGTCACCATCTGGACGCAGATAGACAGCCTGGTAACCGGGTGGACGCCGGGTAGACAGCCTGGACACCGGGTGGACGCCGGGTAGACAGCCTGGACACCGGGTGGACGCCGGGTAGCCAGCCTGGACACCGGGTGGACGCCGGGTAGACAGCCTGGACACCGGGTGGACGCCGGGTAGACAGCCTGGACACCGGGTGGACGCCGGGTAGACAGCCTGGACCCCGGGTGGACGCCGGGTAGACAGCCTGGACACCGGGTGGACGCCGGGTAGACAGCCTGGACACCGGGTGGACGCCGGGTAGACAGCCTGGACACCAGGTGGACGCCGGGTAGACAGCCTGGACACCGGGTGGACGCCGGGTAGACAGCCTGGACACCGGGTGGACGCCGGGTAGACAGCCTGGACACCGGGTGGACGCCGGGTAGACAGCCGGGTCACCGGGTGGACGCCGGGTAGACAGCCTGGACACCGGGTGGACGCCGGGTAGACAGCCTGGACACCGGGTGGACGCCGGGTAGACAGCCTGGACACCGGGTGGACGCCGGGTAGACAGCCTGGACACCGGGTGGACGCCGGGCAGACAGCCTGGACACCGGGTGGACGCCGGGCAGACAGCCTGGACACCGGGTGGACGCCGGGCAGACAGCCTGGACACCGGGTGGACGCCGGGCAGACAGCCTGGACACCGGGTGGACGCCGGGCAGACAGCCTGGACACCGGGTGGACGCCGGGTAGACAGCCTGGACACCGGGTGGACGCCGGGTAGACAGCCGGGTCACCGGGTAGACGCCGGGTAGACAGCCGGGTCACCGGGTGGACGCCGGGTAGACAGCCGGGTCACCGGGTGGACGCCGGGTAGACAGCCGGGTCACCGGGTGGACGCCGGGTAGACAGCCGGGTCACCGGGTGGACGCCGGGTAGACAGCCGGGTCACCGGGTGGACGCCGGGTAGACAGCCGGGTCACCGGGTGGACGCCGGGTAGACAGCCTGGACACCGGGTGGACGCCGGGTAGACAGCCTGGACACCGGGTGGACGCCGGGTAGACAGCCTTTTCACCGGGTGGACGCCGGGTAGACAGCCTTTTCACCGGGTGGACGCCGGGTAGACAGCCTGGACCCCGGGTGGACGCCGGGTAGACAGCCTGGACACCGGGTGGACGCCGGGTAGACAGCCTGGACACCGGGTGGACGCCGGGTAGACAGCCTGGACACCGGGTGGACGCCGGGTAGACAGCCTGGACACCGGGTGGACGCCGGGTAGACAGCCTGGTCACCGGGTGGACGCCGGGTAGACAGCCAGCCTGGTCACCGGGTGGACGCCGGGTAGACAGCCTGGACACCGGGTGGACGCCGGGTAGACAGCCTGGACACCGGGTGGACGCCGGGTAGACAGCCTGGACACCGGGTGGACGCCGGGTAGACAGCCTGGACACCGGGTGGACGCCGGGTAGACAGCCTGGACACCGGGTGGACGCCGGGTAGACAGCCTGGACACCGGGTGGACGCCGGGTAGACAGCCTGGACACCGGGTGGACGCCGGGTAGACAGCCTGGACACCGGGTGGACGCCGGGTAGACAGCCTGGACACCGGGTGGACGCCGGGTAGACAGCCTGGACACCGGGTGGTCGCCGGGTAGACAGCCGGGACACCGGGTGGTCGCCGGGTAGACAGCCTGGACACCGGGTGGTCGCCGGGTAGACAGCCTGGACACCGGGTGGTCGCCGGGTAGACAGCCTGGACACCGGGTGGTCGCCGGGTAGACAGCCGGGACACCGGGTGGTCGCCGGGTAGACAGCCGGGACACCGGGTGGACGCCGGGTAGACAGCCTGGACACCGGGTGGACGCCGGGTAGACAGCCTGGACACCGGGTGGTCGCCGGGTAGACAGCCGGGACACCGGGTGGACGCCAGGTAGACAGCCTGGACACCGGGTGGTCGCCGGGTAGACAGCCGGGACACCGGGTGGACGCCGGGTAGACAGCCGGGTCACCGGGTGGACGCCGGGTAGACAGCCGGGTCACCGGGTGGACGCCGGGTAGACAGCCGGGTCACCGGTTGGACGCCGGGTAGACAGCCTGGACACCGACCGGGTGGACGCCGGGTAGACAGCCTGGACACCGGGTGGACGCCGGGTAGACAGCCTGGACACCGGGTGGACGCCGGGTAGACAGCCGGGTCACCGGGTGGACGCCGGGTAGACAGCCGGGTCACCGGGTGCACGCCGGGTAGACAGCCGGGTCACCGGGTGGACGCCGGGTAGACAGCCGGGTCACCGGGTGCACGCCGGGTAGACAGCCGGGTCACCGGGTGCACGCCGGGTAGACACCCGGGTCACCGGGTGCACGCCGGGTAGACAGCCTGGACACCGGGTGGACGCCGGGTAGACAGCCTGGACACAGGGTGGACGCCGGGTAGACAGCCTGGACACCGGGTGGACGCCGGGTAGACAGCCTGGACACCGGGTGGACGCCGGGTAGACAGCCTGGACACCGGGTGGACGCCGGGTAGACAGCCTGGACACCGGGTGGACGCCGGGTAGACAGCCTGGACACCGGGTGGACGCCGGGTAGACAGCCGGGTCACCGGGTGGACGCCGGGTAGACAGCCGGGTCACCGGGTGGACGCCGGGTAGACAGCCGGGTCACCGGGTGGACGCCGGGTAGACAGCCGGGTCACCGGGTGGACGCCGGGTAGACACCCGGGTCACCGGGTGGACGCCGGGTAGACAGCCTGGACACCGGGTGGACGCCGGGTAGACAGCCTGGACACCGGGTGGACGCCGGGTAGACAGCCTTTTCACCGGGTGGACGCCGGGTAGACAGCCTGGACACCGGGTGGACGCCGGGTAGACAGCCTGGACCCCGGGTGGACGCCGGGTAGACAGCCTGGACACCGGGTGGACGCCGGGTAGACAGCCTGGACACCGGGTGGACGCCGGGTAGACAGCCTGGACACCGGGTGGACGCCGGGTAGACAGCCTGGACACCGGGTGGACGCCGGGTAGACAGCCTGGACACCGGGTGGACGCCGGGTAGACAGCCTGGACACCGGGTGGACGCCGGGTAGACAGCCGGGTCACCGGGTGGACGCCGGGTAGACAGCCGGGTCACCGGGTGGACGCCGGGTAGACACCCGGGTCACCGGGTGGACGCCGGGTAGACACCCGGGTCACCGGGTGGACGCCGGGTAGACAGCCTGGACACCGGGTGGACGCCGGGTAGACAGCCTGGACACCGGGTGGACGCCGGGTAGACAGCCTGGACCCCGGGTGGACGCCGGGTAGACAGCCTGGACACCGGGTGGACGCCGGGTAGACAGCCTGGACACCGGGTGGACGCCGGGTAGACAGCCTGGACACCGGGTGGACGCCGGGTAGACAGCCTGGACACCGGGTGGACGCCGGGTAGACAGCCTGGACACCGGGTGGACGCCGGGTAGACAGCCTGGACACCGGGTGGACGCCGGGTAGACAGCCTGGACACCGGGTGGACGCCGGGTAGACAGCCTGGACACCGGGTGGACGCCGGGTAGACAGCCTGGACACCGGGTGGACGCCGGGTAGACAGCCTGGACACCGGGTGGACGCCGGGTAGACAGCCTGGACACCGGGTGGACGCCGGGTAGACAGCCGGGTCACCGGGTGGACGCCGGGTAGACAGCCGGGTCACCGGGTGGACGCCGGGTAGACAGCCGGGTCACCGGGTGGACGCCGGGTAGACACCCGGGTCACCGGGTGGACGCCGGGTAGACAGCCTGGACACCGGGTGGACGCCGGGTAGACAGCCGGGTCACCGGGTGGACGCCGGGTAGACAGCCGGGTCACCGGGTGGACGCCGGGTAGACAGCCTGGACCCCGGGTGGACGCCGGGTAGACAGCCTGGACCCCGGGTGGACGCCGGGTAGACAGCCTGGACACCGGGTGGACGCCGGGTAGACAGCCTGGTCACTGGGTGGACGCCGGGTAGACAGCCTGGTCACCGGGTGGACGCCGGGTAGACAGCCTGGACACCAGGTGGACGCCGGGTTGACAGCCTGGATCCCGGGTGGACGCCGGGTAGACAGCCTGATCACCATCTGGACGCCGGGTTGACAGCCTGGTCACCATCTGGACGCCGGGTAGACAGCCTGGTCACCGGGTGGACGCCGGGTAGACAGCCTGGTCACCGGGTGGACGCCGGGTAGACAGCCAGCCTGGTCACCGGGTGGACGCCGGGTAGACAGACAGCCTGGTCACCGGGTGGACGCCTGGTAGTCAGCCTGGTCACCGGGTGGACGCCTGGTAGTCAGCCTGGTCACCGGGTGGACGCCGGGTAGACAGCCTGGACACCGCGTGGACTCCGGGTAGACAGACATCCTGGTCACCGGGTGGACGCCGGGTAGACAGACAGCCTGGTCACCGGGTGGACGCCTGGTAGTCAGCCTGGTCACCGCGTGGACTCCGGGTAGACAGACATCCTGGTCACCGGGTGGACGCCGGGTAGACAGACAGCCTGGTCACCGGGTGGACGCCTGGTAGTCAGCCTGGTCACCGGGTGGACGCCGGGTAGACAGCCGGGTCACAGGGTGGACGCCGGGTAGATAGCCTGGTCACCGTTGGACGCGGGTCACAGCACGGCAGGCGGCCTGACTCAGTCCCGCGCAAGGTGGGGACAGCGCACCTCCCGGGCCCGGTGCCGTCCGCGCGTGGCCGCCCCGTGCGGCCCTCGGTGCCCAGTCGGATCGCGCGGCCCCGCAGCCAGGTCCCGCCCCCTCCTCCCCGGCGCGCGGCCCCGCCCGGAAACCCGCCGCCATGGGAACGGACGCTCCCGTCTCCCCGGCAACGACCAGCCAATAGCAGGGCGGCTGGCCGTCACGTGGCCCCGGCCCTGCCCCTCGCGAGCATCATGGCGGCGCCCGCGCCCGTCGAGCCGCTCGATCCCTGTGCACCCTCCGCCATGGGCGCCCGTGTGCCCAGCCGCGCGCCACGGGGCCCCGACGGGACCCCTGCAGGCGCCGTCTCCAGAGGAGACAAGGACGACGTCAGCTCCGGAGACTCGGGCAGCGACTCGGGATCGTTCTACTCGAGTGACGACGAGTAAGGGTGGCGAGGAGGGTCAATTCTCTGCGCCTCGCCGCTGCGCGCAGCGGGGCCTCGGCGGGTGGGGCCTTGGAGGGCGTGGTCCTGGTGGGCGGGGTCTCTGTGGGCGGGGCCCTGGAGGGCGGGATCTCGGCGGGCGGGGCCTTGGAGGGCCGGGTCTCGGTGGGCGGGGCCTCGGCGGGCGGGGCCTTGGAGGGCCGGGTCTCGGTGGGCGGGGCCTCCGCGGGCGGGGATCTCGGCGGGCGGGGTCTCGGTGGGCGGGGCCGCCTGTCTGCCACGTGTCCCCTGGGACCCCAAGGGGCGTCTGCACTGGGCCGGGCCTCTGTTGGGCTTGCTTTTCTGCCCAGGCTTTGTTTCTGTAGCCTCCTTAGTATACACCATGAAATGTTTGCAGAAGGCCTGCTGGACATTCAGATGTACCTATAGGATTTTGTAATGAACAGACACGTTCGTTCAGGTCGCCGATATTTAATCTTTACTCGTTCAGGTCGCTGATATTTAAATGTCAGGTGTTTACGTTCACTGTCAAGTTTAAAATGGCATTTTAGCTGTGACAGAGAGCGCATCCTAGGCAAACTTGGGGCTTCAGGTCCGGCCCTTTGACCTCGTATGCCACAGCGGCGTTCGGGCGTCTTCCTGCCCCTCCATCAGCAGACGGTAAATCGAACGGGCCGGGACACTTCCCCGCAGAGGGCCTGCTGCAGAGGCTGCAGGGTGCAGGGTGCGCCCCAGTCTGCCCTCAGCTCTCAGGCGGGGCCTCTCACGCGAAGTGACGGCGGCATCAGCATCAGCATCAGCTGTTCACAGTGCAGACAGACCATCGCATTCGTTTGCTGAGCCCGCTATGCAGACACTGGGCTGCACCCGGTTAGGAAAGTCAGGCGGTGGGACAACTGGCCGCTTTGCCGGGTGCTCGGCCCAGGTGGGGCGGCCCCACTGCTCTGCAGGAAGCTTTGGTGCGGCGGGCTCCCTCTCCCTTCCTCCATCTCTCTCCCTCGCTCTTTGACTTTTTGTATCAGAAGTTACGTGTTTGCGTATCTGTTGCTTCTCCTTCCTTAGCGCTCAGAGAGTATTCTGATCGTTTTCATATATGTGTTTTCATACGTAATTATTATCCTCACATCTTTACGAGGCACCAGGCCTCATATCCACAAGACTGAGCAGCCTCCCTGGACACACTGTCTCATTCCCCGTCCTTAGAGAGACAGAGAGAAGCCGACACCCCCTTCCCTCTGCTGCCCTCGCTGCTGCGGTGGGGTGGGGTCTGGCCGAGCGAGGAGCAGCAGTTAGGGACAGACAGGCGCCCACCCACCCCGCACCCTCTACCCTCTCCCCCCCAGCGCCCTGGAGCCCGAGTGGCTGGGCAGTGTTGAGCAGAGCGGGGAGCTCTTCTACCTGGAGCTGAGCGAGGAGGAGGGGCAGGAAGGAGCGGCGGGCAGCCAGGCCCCCAGCCACGTCCGCTTCAGCGAGCAGGAGGCCGTGGTCCTGGCGGAGGAGAGCGGGGGTGACGGCCCCCCGGGCCAGCCCGCGCTCCGGAGCTTCTCCCGCATGCTGAGGGCCCGGGGCCTGCTCCCCAAGAAGAAGGCCGGCCCCGCCCGAGGCCCCATGTCCATCCTCAAGCACCGCCCGCAGCCACGCTACAAGGACGTGACCCTGCTCGTGAACCCCCGCAGGCTGGCGGCCGCCGGGGCCGGGACCCCGCTCCGGCTCCTGGAGGTGCTGCTGGGCATCGTGCATCAGGCCGGGGGGAGCTGCAGGCCCCGCGCCGGGCCGGCCACCGGAGCCGCGCTGACCGTGCATGGGCTGCAGCCCGGGGGCCCCGCCCTCAAGAGCGGCCGGGTGGCCATTGGTGAGTGGGGGCCGCCAGGGATGCCCGGACCCGGGACGGGTGGGGTGAGGGGGAGGCCTGCCAGGCACAGGCTGGAGAGCCTGCCTGCGGTGGACCCCAAGACCCTGGGCAGAGCTGGGGGGCCTGTCCGGGCTGGGCCTTGTGTGGCCCCAAGTGTTTGGATCAGGTCCCCTGTGCAGAGACACATGCGGCCCCGTTTGGCCCGGGCACGGCTGCTGACCAGCTGAGAAAAGCCGTCTGGGCCCCGTGGCTGTCGACTGCGGCCGCGTCTGCGCTCTGCCAGACATTCCCGGCCAGCAGGCAGTGGCGCCAGATGCCCACGGTTGTCGCCGTCCCCAGGCTGCCCCGGTGCGGTGGGAGGCCGAGGGTGGGCTGTGTGAGCCGCAGCCCCAGGGAAGCTTGGTCCCGAGGCTCGGAGCGCCGGGTGGGGTCCTCGGAGGGGCTCTGGGAACTCGGCAGGAAGGCCTCTCCCCTTCCCCCATGGCTGCCGGGAGACGCTCAGCCGGGAGCACACCCCTGCTGTGCCTCAGGCCCTGGGTTCGAGCCCTGTCCGTGCCGAGATCACGTTTAGCTCGGGCGGTGCCCCGCCTCCCGCCTTGCCTGGCCCTGGTGTCCCGGCTCCAGGTCTCGCCGTGGTCACGCCCGTCCTCCCGTGGCCTCCTCCAGGGGACATCCTTGTTGCAGTGAATGGCGTGGGCGTCACCCTGGGGAACATCGAGCGGGTCCTGTCCTGCATCCCGGGGCCCACGCAGGTGCGTCTCTGTCCTCACGCCTCATCTGTTCCTGCTTGTGGTCTGTCTGTCTGTCCTCTGTCCTCACTCCTTGAGTCTGTTCCTGCTTGTGGTCTGTCTGTCTGTCCTCACGCCTCGTCTGTTCCTGCTTGTGGTCTGTCTGTCTGTCCTCACGCCTTGTCTGTTCCTGCTTGTGGTCTGTCTGTCTGTCCTCACTCCTCGTCTGTTCCTGTTTGTGGTCTGTCTGTCTGTCCTCTGTCCTCACGCCTTGAGTCTCTTCCTGCTTATGGCCTGTCTGTCTGTCCTCTGTCTTCACACCTTGAGTCTGTTCCTGCTTGTGGTCTGTCTGTCTGTCCTCACGCCTCGTCTGTTCCTGCTTGTGGTCTGTCTGTCTGTCCTCACGCCTCATCTGTTCCTGCTTGTGGTCTGTCTGTCTGTCCTCTGTCCTCACACCTTGAGTCTGTTCCTGCTTGTGGTCTGTCTGTCTGTCCTCTGTCCTCACGCCTCGAGTCTGTTCCTGCTTGTGGCCTGTCTGTCTGTCCTCACGCCTTGTCTGTTCCTGCTTGTGGCCTGTCTGTCTGTCCTCTGTCCTCACGCCTCGTCTGTTCCTGCTTGTGGTCTGTCTATCTGTCCTCACGCCTCGTCTGTTCCTGCTTGTGGTCTGTCTGTCTGTCCTCTGTCCTCACGCCTTGAGTCTGTTCCTGCTTGTGGCCTGTCTGTCCTCTGTCCTCACACCTCATCTGTTCCTGCTTGTGGCCTGTCTGTCTGTCCTCTGTCCTCACTCCTCGAGTCTGTTCCTGCTTGTGGCCTGTCTGTCTGTCCTCACGCCTTGTCTGTTCCTGCTGGTGGCCTGTCTGTCTGTCCTCTGTCCTCACGCCTCATCTGTTCCTGCTTGTGGTCTGTCTGTCCTCTGTCCTCACGCCTCATCTGTTCCTGCTTGTGGCCTGTCTGTCCTCTGTCCTCACGCCTCAAGTCTGTTCCTGCTTGTGGCATGTCTGTCTGTCCTCACGCCTCATCTGTTCCTGCTTGTGGCCTGTCTGTCCTCTGTCCTCACACTTTGCGTCTGTTCCTGTTTGTGGTCTGTCTGTCTGTCCTCTGTCCTCACGCCTTGTCTGTTCCTACTTGTGGCCTGTCTGTCTGTCCTCTGTCCTCACACTTCACGTCTGTTCCTGTTTGTGGCCTGTCAGCGTCCGCTAGTCACCTGCACTGTCTCCCTAGAGAGGCTGGGCCGCACCCTGGTGGTGGCCATGGTGAAGGGGACGTGGTGACCACCTGAGGTGGCCGTGGGGGAGGGGACGCGGTGACCACCTGAGGTGGCTGTGGGCCGGGGTCACAGTGACCACCTGAGGTGGCCGTGGGGGAGGGGACGCGGTGACCACCTGAGGTGGCCATGGAGGAGGGAACATGGTGACCACCTGAGGTGGCCATGGAGGAGGGGATGCGGTGACCACCTGAGGTGGCCCAGTCCCGGGGACGCCGCTGCCCTGCCCGCTGAGAGGGTGCGGCCCTCATCCTGCAGGTGAAGCTGACCTTTGAGAACGCCCGCGCCGTGAAGGAGGCCGAGGCCCCCCAGGAGAAGGCAGGGCGGCCGCCCGTGGAGCCAGCGCAGCTGCTGTGGGGGGAGGCCGGGGGCCTGCAGCGGGACGTCCCCGGCGCGCCGCACGTGGTGCTGTTCCTGAGCCTGCGGCTCCGCTCAGACGCGGCCAAGGAGGAGGTGGGTCTCCCCGACGGGGAAGCCGCATGGGTGGTTCTGGGGTGGCCTGGGGACGGGTGGTCTTGAGGGGACAGAAGCCTGAGGTGGCCCCTGCGGGTCCCGGCTGCGCCCCAGGTGCCCCCAGCCAGAGCCGCGGCTGCCTGGGCAAAGCGAGTAGTGCTGGACTTCCCGGCCGTGCCAGCTGTGCCAGGCCAGGGTGACAGCCCCCACGGGGGCCAAGGAGGCCGGAGTGTTCTCACAGCCCTCTCATGCCGTCCCCGCTGGTGGGGCGCCCGCAGCTCCCTCTCTGCCCTCAGACCCTCCTGGCCTCCGCTGCTCCACACACCAGACAGTCCCTGCCCCAACAGAGCTGGGGGTGAGCCCCCTCCCCTCCCTGGGCAGACAGACAGCTGGGGGTGAGCAGGCCTGTTGTGGTGGTCCCCCCACGGTCACTGCCAAGCCCTGTGCGCCATGGTGCAGTGGCAACAGCACGCAGAGACCTGAGCGAGGTCTGGTGGTCCCCGGAGAGGGCACCCCGTAGCCTGCCGTGCGAGGTGTAGAGTGTGGCTGGCTGACATCCACAGACCTTCCCTAGATGAGCAGAAGCTACTCTGACCTCGGGCCTGCATCAGAAACATCTCTTTTCCCTGCTTCTGACTTGCCTTGTGAGAGGGCGAGCGTGTTGCCCTCATGTCCCTTCTCACCTGGAAAGTCACTTAGCTGTGTCAGGTCTCTGTCTCCCAGGAACCCGTTCTTGCAGGTAGAAAACCACTGAGCACTATTGAATGCTCTTACAGTCCGAGCCTTTGCACTGTGATCTGAACCCTCCCCCCTCCCTCCCTTCCTTCCTCTCTCTTACCAGAGCGCTGTTCTGTTCTGGTTTATGATGGTGCGGGGGATTGAACCTGGGACTTTAGGGCCTCAGGCTCGAGAGTCTCTTTGCAGAGCCATTCTGCTCTCTACCCCCGCCCTGTACTCACTCCCCTTTCAAGTCTGTGTCCATGTTGGTTCGTGGTACCTGTCGTGCTGGACTCGAGGTGGTGGGGTGGAGGTCAGAGCACAGGGCGCCCGGCGTGAGTCCCGGTCTAGTGGCCTGTGGCGGATCCCGTCTGCCCAGCGTGGTTCCCGGCGGTCTTTCAAATGCTGGGTGACGCGTTCAGGCCCCGGGCACCGTCCCAAGTTGGGATAAACCCTCCACAGGAGCTACAGGCCCATGAGCCTGAGCCTCCGCCCCAGAGCAGCAGGGCCGGGAGCCAGGCTGACAGTGTCCCCTGGCCGCAGGAAGTCCTGTACCAGTACCCCACGTCTGAGGCGGCGCAGAAGCTGAGGAGCGTGCGCGGCGTCTTCCTCACCCTCTGCGACATGCTAGAGAGCGTCACGGGCTCCCCCGTCACCAGGTAACAGGCCGGGAATGTGCTCTCCTTGGTCCGGGCTGCAGGCACGGCCGTCAGTCAGTCTGCACAGGTGTCTGTCTGTCTGCCTGCCTGCGCTGGGGCCCGGAGCCAGTGTGCTGCGTCAGTCTCCCTCTCCCTCTCCCTCTCCCTCTCTCCTCTCCCCCTCTCCCTCTCCCTGTCTCTCCTCCCCATCTTGTGTTGATCTCTGGGACAGTGGTTCGCACCCAGACCCCTCAGCACAGTCCCTCTTGGTCCTCAGACGGGAGCCACACCTCATCTGCCCGAGAGCCTCGTGCTTTCTGAAAGGCGATGTCTCTAGTCTTCACTACATGACAGTGCTGCTCCGGGGGATATCTCCTCAGCAGCTGTGTTTCAATCCGCACACAGGCCGGGGAGACAGCACGGGGCTCTGCAAAAGACTCCCTGCCTGAGGCACTGAAGGTCCCAGGTTCCATACCCAGCACCACCATCGGCCAGAGCCGAGCAGGGCTCTGGTAGGATGAATGAATGAACGAATGAACGAATGGATGAATGAATGAATGATGGGAATAAGGTCTGCACACACTTGAGCCAGGGAGCCCGCTTAGCCGCAGAGCCTGTGCCCTGATGTGCGAGGCCCTGGGCTGGATCCCTGGCACCACGTGACACGTGACACCAAGGAAGAGAAAAAGAAACAGGACATTCAGCACAGCGGGCGGGCCGGTGCCCTGGTGTCTGTCTGCCAGTGGAAAGAAAATTAAGACCCCCACTTGCGGCCAGGAGGTGGGGTTCAGGCTCGGGTCCTGAGCCGGACCCCAGCTCCACACACGCAGAGACAAGACACACCGGGCCTCTGGCGCACTGTCCTGGGGGCCGGGACCTCGGCCTCTTCCTGTGCCGTCCCTCCAGCAAGCCTCGTCCCAGAGAGGCCGGTTAGAGCCACACCCTGGGACAGAGGCTCCCACCTTTGGGAGTCACTTGTTAGGAGGGCTTCAGTATCAGCGACAAGACCCGCGGTTCTGGGGCTTCCCATTGTCTTTCCCCAGAGCCCTGCCCAGCTCTAGTCGCTGCAGTCAGGGGGATCAAACCTGAGGCCTCAGAGCCCCATGCTGTGTCCCGGGCACATCCCGGAGCTGTCTGTCAGCCATCCCTCGCCAGTCACGCCACTGACCCTCTGCCCCCAGCTCCTCCCTGCTCTGTGACGGGACCCCAGTGCACGTGGCGTACCGGAAGGAGCGCGACAAGCTGCTGGTGCTCGGCCTGCCTGCCTCCGAGTAAGGCTTCGGGCTTGGGGGGAGGCTGGGCAGCAGAACCCGTGTGCTGACAGAGCCCCATGGGACATCTCGGGAGGCCACGTGCAGGGCCAGGGGGACCCCAACCCCCAGAGCTCAGACCTGCGGACCCCCCACACCACCACAAGCCTGACCTGGGGACACCCCCCACACACACACACACCACAAGCCTGACCTGGAACCACACACACACACCCCACAAGCCTGACCTGGGACCCCCTCCACACACAGACACACACACACACACCCCAAGCCTGACCTGGGGACAGGAATGTGAGCTCTGGGGTCCCAGCAGTTAATCCAGGAGGCAGCCCTGTGCTGCCTGAGACAGGTCTACCTGGGACAGTCAGTGACCAGCAAGGAGGGCCCCACAGGGGTGGGGCTGCGGGAGTCCTGAGGCGGCGGCCTCGGGGACCTGAGCTGGAGCACGGCGAGCACAGGGGACAGGGAGGCGGTGCCAGCACGGGTGCCCACACCCCTCCCTCGGGACCCCGCACAGGCAGGGGGCAGGGGGCAGGGGGCATCCCAGCCTCAGTTCACCCACCGCCACAGAGGGAACCAGGACCTTCAGTGCTTCCTCCCCTCTGCAGGCCGTGTCCTGTCCCGGGGGCCGGGGTGACTGGGCGAGTGTGTCTGCCCGGCCCTCCGCACCCATCTTACCCTGTCCTCAGAACCACCCCGCTGCGCTCATGGAGACTGGAGCTTGGGGCGTTTGCCTCCCAGTCTGGGGAGCAGCGTCCTGGGGCCCTGGGTCCTTGAGACACAGGCGGACACTGTGCCGTCTGCAGGGTGCCCCTCCCGCAGCTGCGAGGCCTGACGGAGCGCGTGGTGCAGACGCTGACGTTCATGTACGGCTCCCTGGAGAGGTGAGCCCGGCCCTGCACCCTGCCCCGGTGGCCCCCGGCCCAGGTCAGTCTGCGGGCTGCTTGGGTCTGCGGCTCGATTCCCCTGCAGGCTTTGGCTTCAGGCCCTGGCTCCTCCCATGGTGCTTTTGGAGAGCACGTCCCACTCCAGATAAGGGTCGAGAGCACAGTGCCCCCCCCCCCCCGTTTCTCGTCCAGGCTCTTGTTTCTCTCACACCTGTGCCCCGGGGTCAGATGGGGGCACTGCGACACCTGTGCTCAGGCTTGGTGGCTGGGCATCTGTAGGCAGTCCTTGAAAGAGGGCAGGCCAGGCAGAAGGCAGAAGGCAGAGGGCAGGTCCAGCACAGGACAGGCCGGGCAGAGGGCAGAGGGTGGCCCGTGCACGGGAGCAGCTCCGTCCTCCCCAGCTGACCAGCCCCCTGGCCCCCACAGTGCCTTTGGCCAGCAGGAGCACGTGCCCCACCTGGACCACCTCTTCTGCCTGCTGTTCCAGAGGACGCTGAGGCCGGTGGGGTTGCCCCCCGGGGCCAGGACCCCTGCACAACAGTACGAGGCGGCCAGCGCCAGCCTGCTGGATTCGCTGCCTGCCGTGCGCTGGCTCTCTCTCCCGCGAGAAGTCAAGGTAAGGGCAGGCGCACAGACCACCAGCGGCTCTGCTCCTCACTCTGTCTCTGTCTCTCTCTCCCCAGCAAGGTCCCAACAGGCAGCCCCCACGGCTCCCTCCCTCTTTGGGCTCACGTCCTTGGTCTCCAGATGCAAGGGAGTTACTGTCACTGCAGGAGACAGCGTCGCTGATGGTGCCTCGACTCTACCTGAGGCTCTGAGGTTTCAGGTTCAAGCCCAGGTCCCACCAGAAGCTAGAGCTCTCTCTGTGCCTCTTCTACAAGTAGATACCATCTTCCCTTGACAGTCAGCACTTTCAGTACGGCCTGTTCTGTCTGTAGACTCCACTGCCTTTTCGTTCAGGATCTTAGAGGCAGTTTTAGTTTTTAATTTCACTCTTTATATGACTTACTTATTCGAATTGAGACAGAGGAAGGGATATAAAGAGAGAGACACAGAGACCCTGGAGTCCTGTCCCCCCCCTCGTGAAGCTTCCCTCCTGCAGGTGGGGGCCGGGAGCTTGAACCTGCGTACTTGTGCGCTGTGATGTGTGCGCTCAACAGGTGCACCACCACCCGGCCCATGTAGGTGTCTTTCATGCCGTAGGAACCCTAATCAAAATGTGTATGTGGGTAACATAGGCCTGATCCATTCTGACTGGAGTGATTTCTAACTTGGATGAAAACTTAACTTGCTCTGAGTTCAGTTCACGGTGACTTTTCTGATGTTTAAGAAGCTTCTCTTCTGGGAGTCGGGCGGTAGCGCAGTGGGTTAAGCGCACGTGGCGCAAAGCACAAGGACCGGCAAAGGGTCCCGGTTCGAGCCCCCAGCTCCCCACCTGCAGGGGAGTCGCTTCACAGGTGGTGAAGCAGGTCTGCAGGTGTCTGTCTTTCTCTCCCCCTCTCTGTCTTCCCCTCCTCTCTCCATTTTCTCTCTGTCCTATCCAACAACGATGAAATCAATAACAATAAAACAACAAGGGCAACAAAAGGGAATAATTTTTTTTTATAAAAAAAAAAAAGAAGCTTCTCTTCTGCCGGGCCTTGTTTTAATCATCTTCCTGAGGGCAGTCGAAGCATTGCGGGAAAAGACGCGTGTTCTTCCCAGGAACGTGAAGCAGCAGTTGTGCTGGCCTTGTCTGTTAGCCCAGAGTTCAGAAGAAGGAAAGAGAAACTCCACAGTTTCTAAGATCAGAATCACAACGGAGTGGTCTCTCTCCCTCTCTCTCTCTGCAGCTTTTCACAAGAGAAGCTATAGCTTGCACTTTTTTTTTTTCTGGTTGTTGTTACCAGAGCACTGCTCAGCTCTGGCTTATGGTGGTGTGGAGGATTGAACCTGGGACTTTGGAGCCTCGGTCATGAGAGTCCATCTGTATGGCCATTACGCTATCTCCCCTCTGCCCGGTGAACTCTTTGTTGGACGCTGAGACCGTCTCCACAGAGGAGCAGTGCTCCAAGTGAGTGTTGAGGGACGCTGCCAAGGCTGCGCTGATGTCCCCAAGGCCTGCCACCTCAGGAGCCTCTGGGACTCCGCTGCAGAGTTCCTGGGCTGCCGCAGGCAGAGGCAGAGAAACAGATGCCTTCTTGTCAAAAGCCTGGAGTGCTAGAAGCTTCCGCCACCAGTGGCCTTCACTGTCCAGGCCGGCCTCACAGGTGAAAGCGCTGGCTAAATCAAGTCTGGCTTGTGTGTGGGTGCAGTTTTGAATGCTCCAGAGAGACAGATACACCAGAGCGAGGCCGACCTTTGAGACCAAAGTCAGATTCTCAGTAAGAGGTGTCCTCGGAACTCCGCAGGGTGGGGACCGGAGACAGGCACGGGGGACCTCTGCCTTGGTCTCCCCATCCGGGAATGAAAGTCCTCCCACGCCACACACAGACAGAGGGCAGACTGCTGGCGCTCCCGGGAATCCGAGTGACAGAACACTCAGAGGAGGCTGGCTTCTCCAGGGCTGGTCTTCCCATTAGGAAACAGGTCGGCATTTTTCCCAACTTAACTGGCAGGAAGCCACTGCTCACTGCTGAGTGGTTTTACACAGCATGGGGGGGGGGTCCCTTTTTTCCAGAGCATTGCTCAGCTCTGGCTTTTTTTTTTTTTTAAAGAATTTTATTTATTTATGAGAAAGATAGGAGAAGAGATAGAAAGAACCAGACATCACTCTGGGTGGGACATGTGCTGCCAGGGACTGAACTCAGAACCTCATGCTTGAGAGTCCGATGCTTTATCCACTGCGCCACCTCCCGGACCACAGCTCTGGCTTATGATGGTGCTAGGACTTCAGAGCCTCAGCAGGAGAGTCTCTGTGCAACCATTACGCCGTCTACCTCTGGCCCCCTTTCTTCTTCCATTTTGGGATAAGCAAGGTTTCATTGAAAAAACGCCTGTGTAGGGGGCCGGGCGGTGGCGCAGCGGGTTAAGCGCATGTGGTGCCAAGTGCAAGGGCCAGCGTAAGGATCCCGGTTCGAGCCCCCGGCTCCCCACCTTCAGGGGAGTCACTTCACAGGAGGTGAAGCAGGTCTGCAGGTGTCTGTCTTTCTCTCCCCCTCTCTGTCTTCCCCTCCTCTCTCCATGTCTCTCTGTCCTGTCCAACAACGACGTCAATGGCAACAACAGTAACAACAAGGGCAACCAAAGGGGGAAAAATGGCGTCCAGGAGAAGCAGCTTCATAGTGCAGGCACCAAGCCCCAGCAACAACCCTGGAGGCAAAGTAAATAAGTAAAAGAAAAATGCCTGTGTGCTAAGTCAGTGAATTCTTTGCCCTTGTAAAGTTTTAAAAAGATGATCTGTTTTGAGACACTTTTTTTTTTCCTCCAGGGTTATTGCTGGGCTCGGTGCCTGCACCATGAATCCACCGCTCCTGGAGGCCATTTTTTCCCCCTTTCATTGCCCTTGTTGCCGTAGCCTCGTTGTGGTTATTATTATTACCATTGTTGACGTTGTTCGTTGTTGGATAGGACAGAGAGAGATGGAGAGAGGAAGGGAAGACGGGGAGAGAAAGACAGACACCTGCAGACCTGCTTCACCACCTGTGAAACAACCTCCCTGCAGGTGGGGAGCTGGGGGCTTGAACCGGGATCCTTACGCCAGTCCCTGCACTTTGCACCACGTGCGCTTAACCCGCTGCGCCACCGCCCGACCCCCTGAGACACTTTTTAAAGAGCACAGAGCAGGAAGATACTCGATTCTCAAAAGAGTCATTAAGCTCTGGCCTGGCTGTGAACGCCCAGCAGCTGTCAGGAGTGAAGTGCGCTGTCACTTGTTGTTTTGACAGACGGAACTGGACGCAGCACTGAGCGACCTGGAGTCCGCCGACTCTGCAGAGCTGGTAAGCGCAGTGCGAGCCTGCGGGAGGGCTCAGTGCTGGTCTCTCGCTGTGTGGTGGGTCCGAGTGCGCGTGAAGTCGCTGACGTTACAGGGCACTGGGCCTCAATTTCCACACCAACAGAGTCCGTTTAGCGTGCCTGAAGATCTTACTCTGCCACCCCAAAGTAGTGTCAGTGACAGTGGCCACCTCAGGCCTGAGAGGAGAAGCTTGTTGTTACTGGAGCTTCACTGCAACAGGACAGCTTGTTCAGACATAAAGGAAGAGGCGGAGACAGAGAGTTAGCACTGCAGCACAGAAGCTGCTCCCGGTGAGGTGGGGACCGGCTGGAGCCCGGGTCATGCCCTCCGGTCACTCAGGCGCACTACCCAAGTGAGCTATTTTGCCAGTTCAGAGGAGAAGCATTTTTGTCTCGAGACTTTTACTTCCATGGCTGAAGCACAAGTCTGGCATTGTTCTCTCAGATGTTCCAATCACCATCATCTTAGACCAATCACAGACAAAGCTGCTCTCGGTCAGAAGTAAGCGTCTTGCCCTCCCGGGGACGGTGCAGGTCCAGTGCTGGGTGCCAGGCAGGGTCCTGAGGTGGCCCAGGTGCCACGTGCTGGAGCCGTGCACTGGTCCTCTTTCCTGCCTCTCCTAAAATAGATTTCTTCGACCCTGATACTTGTAAGGCTTGGTAATAAAGCAGATGGTTCTTTTCATTTAATTTGACGAGAGATACAGAGAGA
This sequence comes from Erinaceus europaeus, assembly GCF_950295315.1. Lineage (NCBI taxonomy): Eukaryota > Metazoa > Chordata > Mammalia > Eulipotyphla > Erinaceidae > Erinaceus > Erinaceus europaeus. The sequence goes on from NW_026647734.1 coordinate 140,538, forward strand.
AAGATACGGAGGCCAGAGCCCTGCTGAGCTGAGCGCTGGCTGCTGGTAGTGCTGGGATTGAACATGGGACCTCGGAGCCTCAGGCAGGAAAGTCCTTTGCAGAGCCCCTGTGCTGTCTCCCAGCCTGAAGAGTGTAATTTCAGTTTTCGCCACTGTAGCTCAGTGAGACTTGTCACGTCCAGACATGACACACGTGACACGAAAGCTGTGGTGTGCACCTCCTGTGTCACGCCACGTCACCGTGAGCCCCGTGTCCCCTCTGCAGTCTGAGGACGTCTGCGACGCACGGCGGCTCTACTCCATCCTGGGATCGTCTCTGTTTTACAAGGTAGATCCCGGCTTGCAATCGTTGCCACGGGCCAAAAGTCCATTCTTTCAAATGTCTACTGATGTGTCTTTTCCCCTCAATGCTGTGCCGTAAGATGTTGAGATCCGAAAACAAGGCCCGAGAGCCCTGCCCCGCCCGCAGAGGGGAGCTTCTGTCCCTCTGTCTCCCTCCTCTCTCTGCCGTTCTTGCTGTTCTATCAGATGAAAGTGGGGGGGGGTGGCCACCAGGAGCGCTGGGCATGCCATGCAGACCCCTAGCCCCAGCAGCAGCCCCAGTGGCGACTTAAAAATAATTCTACCAGGCACCTTTTTTTTTTTTATCTGTGATGAATAGTGGGTGGCAAGATTATAAGACAGGGCCTAGTTCCCAACCGCATCTCGCCTACCACCAGAGCCCTGCGCTCCACCTCCCAGGACCCAGAGTCCTCACAAGGCTCAGACACAGTTTGCTGGCTTCTGGGTTTGCTTACTTTTCAGGCCCCAGTGAGTCTGCTCTCTGGACTCCACGAGGGCAGCCTCCCTCCCGGCAGCTGGCTGTCTTCTCTTTACTGATCTCGCTGACATCACCACCTCCAGTCCCTCCATTTGCCCCGAGGACACGTCATCTTGTCCGTTGCAGTATCTATCTATTTGTCTGTCTGTCTATCTATCTATCTCTCTATTCTTTAAGTCAGTCTCCTGACGGGCATCTAAGCCGCTTCCACTCTGTCTGCTGTGACTAGCGCAGCTGTGAACACAGGGCTGCGTGTGTCCCTTCCAGTGTTGAACGCCCACGGGATAAATGCCCAGGAGTGGGATTGCCGGGTCTAAGTAATTCCGTTTTTACTGAGGACTGCCTACACAGTCTCCACAGAGGCTGCCCCATCTGCATCCCCCCAGCAGCCTCTCCGACACCTGTCCTCTCCTGTGTGCTGACGGCAGCCCTTCTCGCAGGGGTGAGGTGGGATCTCAGTGTGGTTTAATTTGCATTTCTCTAACGATGAGTGAGTGGAGCGTTGCTCTGTGTATCTGTGGGTCCCGGCTCCCAGGGCCTCCTGCTCTGCAGCCATCTGCCCAGGGATGACCTCCTGGACATCGCCGGGTACTGCCACCACCAAGGCCTGCTGACTCTGGCCGCCAGCCCGAGGGTCGGCCAGCTGGTCGTCTGGAGGGAGGTGTTTCCCCGCTGCCACCTGCAGCCGTCCGGAGACCCCGACGCCTTCCAGGAGCCGGGGGGCAGGTACTTCCTGCTGGCTGTTGGCCTGGTGAGTGGCCTTGGCTTCACCCCGGGGAAGTTCCTTCTTGTTTGCGGCTCACTGTCTGATTCAGGCCTCAGGCCGTGTTGCAGACAAAGGTGCTGTGTCTGCAGGCCGGGGGACGCAGCCCAGCCGAGCACGGGATGTGTGTCGGCCCAGGCTCAGGCCCCAGCACGTGCCAGAGCAGAGCTCTGACGCCTCTCACTCTTGTATGAAGATAGAGGGGCTGTATAGGTAGATGTGGGTATCGCACACATGACCACGCACCAGGACCCGGGTTCAAGGCCCCGCTCCCCACCTGCAAAGAGGACACTTTACGAGTGGTGAAGCAGGTGTGCAGGTGTGTTTCTTCCTCTGCAATCCCTGTGCCCTCTCGAGTTCTCTCTGTTACTATCAAGTAAAATAGGAAATTTAAAAAAATAAACGGCCCCTGGGAGCAGTGGATCTGTCGCTCAGAGGCCAAGCCCCACCCTGATGGTAATCAAAAAAGAAAAAGGAAAAACCTCTACATGCCCCCTGTGCCCCACGCCCTTGTTCTCCTGCGTCTCCTCAGTCCTCGAGAGAAAGGCTGCCACTCAGGGCCTTTCAGCCCATCCTCAGTGGCCTCACCCTGTGCTCTGGGGGTTGGGAGGGAGAGTAGAGCCCAGAGCAGGGCCGAGTGAAGACGAGCCCCTCCTGAGAGTCGCCAAGAGACCCCACATGCTGCAGTTCTGACGGGACAAGGAGCTGCAATGTCCATCCGTCTGTCTGTCTGTGTGTTTGTTTCTTAAGCCAACCTGTGGTTTTTAGAAAAATGCTTATTTATTTTATTTTAAGACAGAGGAGAGAGAGAGGACACTGCCCCGTCTGGCGTAAGGAGCTCTGGTGCCTGGAGCCAGGGCCTGGAGCCCGCGAGTCTCGTGCAGCTGGGCGGTGTGGGCCGGGTGCAGCTGCGGCCTGACGTTGGCTCCGTGTCCCCCGCCCAGAAGCAGTACCTGCTGTGCGCGCTGCTGGAGGCGGGCGGCTGCTCGGCAGTGGCCGTGGGGCACCCAGGGCCCGACTGCGTGTACGTGGACCGCGTGCGGAGCGCCCTGCAGACGCTGCTGACCATGGATGCCCGAATCTGCCTGCAGCTGGACGCCGGCCCCGGCCTGGCCTGCGCCGACTGGCTCCTGGCAAGGGCACAGGATGGGCCCGAGGGCCCGGCCAGCTCGCCCCTGCTGAGCCGACTACAGGGCAACCCCCGAGGGCCCAGCGCCACCCCGCCCCCCTACAGACACACCTTCGGGCACTCTCAGGACGGGGAAGGGGGTGGCCCGAGTGCCCAGGACCCCCAGGACACCCCACACAAGCGGAGAGAGCTGGGAGGCGGCGGGGCCGCCCTGAAGGTGTGTGCCCCTCCAGACCCCCCATGCTGCAGCCACCACACCAGGGAGCTAGCTCCACTGGCAGACCCCAGCTGGCCACAGGCTGTCCCCGCTGCCTGACCCTGCTGGCTGAGGGTGTCCAGTCAGGGATCCAGTCGGCATCTGCTCACAGGGAGGGAGGGGCAGCAAGGATGGCCCCTGACGCCCCCTCATTCACACCCGGCCGGGCAGTTCACGAGCAGGGGCTCCCCACTGCGGGCAGAAGACCGGGCACAGGACACTCAGGCCTGGGGCTCTCAGGTCCCGGCTTCAGTCCACAGCGAGGGCCAGGCGTGGCCAGCTCTCGGGGTGTCCGGGGCGGGCCTGGAGGAGCGCACGGCCGGGAGGCAGATGGGCAGGTGGCCCGGGACAGGTGACGGGCAGCCAGAGGGGCAGTGGACGTGGAGGGCGAGCAAGGTGCCTCTGCCCTGGCCCCCAGCTCAGCCCGGCCGTCCGCTCTCCTCAGGTCTCCGTGAGGAAGCCCGCTCTCCCAAACCCGTTTCGCGTGGGGACCTTGAGGAAAGAGCCCTCGGAGAAGGACCCGGACGCGGGCAGCAGGGTGAGGTAGGCAGGCAAGGCTGAGCCCCAGGACGCTGTGTGTGCGGCCGGGAGCCTGCTGGGTCCTGGCGTCGGCCTCGGTCACCGCCTTCCTCAGGCTGAGACCGGGTGTCGGGCTCCACTTCTGGCGGGGGCAGCCTCCCTCCCCCCCCCCCCCCCCCCCCCGCACACCAGGCCGCCGTCCGCTGAGCTGCCTTCACTTCCGCGCTCTGTCCTTTTATTCCCGTGGGCCCGGTGGCTGCCCGGCTCTGGCCGCAGTCAGCAGAGCAGCTGCGGGGCCCATCTGTGCCGTGGAGGGTGCTTCACTCGGCCCACGGCGGCACCTGCCAAGTGCAGGATGAGGACCGAGGGGCCCAGGCTCCTCTCCCCGCCACCAGCTGGCTGTGCTGGTCCAGGACCCCGGTGCTGCAGGCGCGGTGTGGCCGGGTGGCCGGGCTGGGGGCTCCGTCCTGCGTGTGGCTCCAGGCCGGCCCCAGTCCCTGCAGGGCTGCGTCCCTTCTGCCACCAGCAGTGGGATGGCCCGTGAGTGGCCTTGAGCACAGGGATGGGCGGCACCGGCGAGGAACCGCGGTTCCCTCTCCTGGCGCAGCGCCCTGGGCCCCAGCCTCGTTCTCCGAGGACACTGATGGCCGAGAGCCCCCACACCCGGGTGACAGGCCTCCTCCTCCTACGGGGCCTCACGCTGGTGACCCTCTCTCCTTCCTCTGTCTCTCCCCGTCTCTCCCCCTTCCTGGTTCCCCCCTCCTCTCTCTCCCTCGCCCTGTCCTCCTCACCTTCCTCCTCCCCACGAAGGCTGACCTCGGGAGCCGAGAACACACTTCTCCACTACGTGGCCTGGGACAGCGGGCCAGGCGTCCTCGTCACGCCCACCGCCGAGGAGGTGGCACGGCTGGGCGGCTCCCTGCACCCCCAGCTGGTCCAGAGCTTCCACCGCTGCTGCCTGTCCGTCCGCACCCACTTCCAGCAGGTGGGCCGGGGCGGGTGCAGGCCGTGCCCGTTGGCAGCCAGCTGCGTCTCGTGGGACAAGAGGACGGGCTGGTGATGCCAGAGACCCTGAGGTCCTGGGTTCCATCCCCAGCACCGCCAAGTGCCAGCACTGAGCCAGGCTGAGTGGGCTGGGGGTCGCTCCGCCATAAATACGGGCTGAGCCCTGAGGCAGGACAGAGGGCGGGGGCCGGGCGGACCAGGTGAGGGGTCCCAGGGCTCGGCTCCTGAGTAGAGGTGAGGGCCCCGACCCTGAGCGCCGTCTCCTTGCAGAGAACGCCGTCTGCGGGTGGCACTCAGTGGCCGGCGTCCTCCCTCCTCCCCGTGAGGGAGTTCGGGGTGCTGATGGAGTGCTCCCCAGAGCCCGGGGCGGGTCCCAGGAGAGCGGCGCCCGCGATGACATGCTGGACGGTGGGGTGAGTGTCCTCGCGGGCTCCTCGCGTCCCCCCGGGCGGGCGGCGGTCCCGGGTGGTGAGCGGCTGGACTCGGGCCTCTGCCACGCAGGAGACGCTTCCTCTGCCCCCGGCTGCAAGAGCTCTACCTTTGCTTTCACGACTCCGTGGCCGAGGTCGCCGCGGAGGCCGCCTTCAAGCTGTTCTGCGGGCTGAGCCCATAGCCCTGCGGGCGTCCGGGCGGAGGGGACCCGCTCGCCTCGTCCCCCTGCACTGGCCCGACACCACGCGGTGTTTTCTGTACCGTCGGCGTCAAAAGTCTTCCTGCAGAAAGAGCCGTGGCTCGTGCTTCCTCGGCACCGGGGGCTGGGGCTGGGGCTGGGGCTGGGGCTGGGGCTGGGGGGTCCTGGCGGGGAGCAGGGCGGAACGGGGCCCCGGCCTCTCGCAGACAGACGCCCAGCCCTGCCGTGGCTGCACCCGAGCCCGCCCGGGGGCTCTTCCTCCCGCTGCGGTGCCGGCTTCACGTGCAGCCCGGGCTCTGGGGAAGGACCTTTGCCAGGCTTGTGGGTGCCCCCCGGGCAGGGCAAGGGGGCGCCATCCAGCCACCTGCCCTGGACCCCAACCCCTGACCCGGCCAGGTCACAGCAGCCATGGAGACCCACCTCGCTCTGTGGTGCCTAGGACCCCTCCCGAATGCCCCCAGACCCCCGGCCCCAGATGCCCCCAGAACCCCTGGCTACAGACACCCCAAGACCCCCGGCCCAGACGCCCCCAGACCCCCGTTCACAGACGCCCCCAGACCCCTGGTCACAGACGCCCCCAGACCCCCGGCCCAGACGCCCCCAGACCCCCGGCCCAGACGCCCCCAGACCCCCGGTCCAGACGCCCCCAGACCCCCGGTCACAGACGCCCCCAGACCCCCACACACTCCCCCAGACCCCCGGCCCAGACGCCCCCAGACCCCCGGCCCCAGACGCCCCCAGACCCCCGGTCACAGACGCCCCCAGACCCCCGGTCACAGACGCCCCCAGACCCCCGGTCACAGACGCCCCCAGACCCCCGGTCACAGACGCCCCCAGACCCCCGGCCCAGACGCCCCCAGACCCCCGGTCACAGACGCCCCCAGACCCCCACACACTCCCCCAGACCCCCGGCCCAGACGCCCCCAGACCCCCGGTCACAGACGCCCCCAGACCCCCGGTCACAGACGCCCCCAGACCCCCGGTCACAGACGCCCCCAGACCCCCGGCCCAGACGCCCCCAGACCCCCGGTCACAGACGCCCCCAGACCCCCACACACTCCCCCAGACCCCCGGCCCAGACGCCCCCAGACCCCCGGCCCCAGACGCCCCCAGACCCCCGGTCACAGACGCCCCCAGACCCCCGGCCCCAGACGCCCCCCGGCCCCAGACGCCCCCGGACCCCCGGCCCCAGACGCCCCCGGACCCCCGGCCCCAGACGCCCCCCGGCCCCGCCCACGGCCGCCCTGGGGCCCCGGATGTGAAGATGGCGCCGGCGGGTCCGGCCACGTGCGGGGGCGGTTGTCGCGCATGCGCAGAGGCTTCCCGCGGCGGTTGTCGGTGGCGCCGCCCGCCCGTCGGTCCGTCCTCGCGTCCGCCGCCCGCCCGCCATGCAGCGCGACCCGCCGCGGAGGAAGGAGCGCCAGGCCGAGCGGCTGTGGGACGCGTCGTCGTTCGCCAAGGACCTGCTGGCGGGCGGCGTGGCGGCGGCCGTGTCCAAGACGGCGGTGGCGCCGGTGGAGCGCGTGAAGCTGCTGCTGCAGGTCCAGGCCTCGTCCCGCCAGATCCGGCCCGACGCGCACTACAAGGGGCTGCTCGACTGCCTGGCGCGCATCCCGCGCGAGCAGGGTGGGTGCGGGGCGCACGGCGGGGTCACACGGCGGGGACGGCGGGGTCACACGGCGGGGACGGCGGGGTCACACGGCGGGGACACACGGTGGGGTCAGCAGGGTCACACGGCAGGGACAGCGGGGGCACACGGCGGGGACAGCGGGGTCACACGGCGGGGACAGCGGGGACACACGGCAGGTACGGTGGGGTCACACGGCGGGGACAGCGGGGTCACACGGCGGGGACACACGGTGGGGTCAGCAGGGTCACACGGCAGGGACAGCGGGGGCACACGGTGGGTACAGTGGGGTCACACAGCGGGTAAAACGGGCACACGCAGGACACACACTGGGTACAGCGGGCACACCCAGGGCACACACACTGGGTACAGCGGGCACACGCAGGGTGCACACACCGGGCACGGGTACTGCAGGCACGCCGGGCTTGGGCACCATGGGCACACACTGGGCACACCCATGGCACACACACTGTGCACACCGGACACAGGCAGCCGGGTACACACCACGGGTGCACAACAGGCACGGCACACACCCTGGGCACATCAGGCACACGCTCCGTGGGCGCACTGGGCTCGGGCACACCGGATACAGGCAGCCGGGCACACACCGCGGGCGCACAACGGGCACAGGCACCCTGGGCACATCAGGCACGGGCACCGCAGGCACACTGGGCGTTGGCAGCCGGGCACACACACCATGAGCGCTCTGGGCTTGGGGCACCACGGGCAACCCAGGGAGCACACCCGGGCACACACTGCAGGCATCACACCCCGGGCACCGCCACCCTGGACACGCACACCAGGCACCACCAGTGCACACCTGGGCACCACCCACCCCTGAGCACCACCAGGGCACCACCCCACCAGCCGCACCCACCCTGGACTTGGGAACCCCACCCCGGGGCCCCCAAAGGAGCTGCTGGACTCTGGTGAAGAGCGGGAGGTGACCAGCACCCCGCCGGCAGGGTCCCCGCGGTGCCGCTGCCAGCTCTGCTCCCACCAGGCCCGTCTCATTCTCCCAGGGCACCCGCTCTGAGAAGCCCAGGACAAGCTGGGGGGCACCCCGAGCCCGCTGAGCAGAGACCCCCTCAGCATAGAACCGTGTGCCCGGGCGGTGGCACAGCTGTGAGCGCAGGGACCCAGGTTCAAGCCCCCGCTCCCCACCCGCAGGAGAAAGCTTCAGTTGCCCTGTCTCTGGCTCCCTTTCCTCCAGGTTTCTCTGTCTCTGTCCAGCTAGAAATCCGTGCCAGTGGAAGGTTCTAGTGGCCGCACCGTGGACAGAAGGAAGGGTACCCTGGCAGGCTGGCTGTGTGCTCCCAGGCCTCGAACCCTGGGCCGGGTGCCCACCTGCTCCACGCCGAGGAGCCTGGGCGGGAGCTGGTCCTCTGGGGGTGTGGAGCCTCCCGCGCAGCTTATCTGCCCCACCCGGGGCCCGCCAGTCCCAGGGCCAGTGTGGGGCCCTTCCGGTCCTCCCTTCGCCCCGCGCACCCCCTGCCCACCCGGGGTCTGTTGTCGCTCGCTCGGCGTGGTGCTGCCAGCGCTTGTGTCCTCTGGGAATTCACAGACTCTTGTCTCTAGTTGCTCAGCACCGATTTAAGACGGCAGGTGTGGTTCCAGCCATCCCACTCCTCCCAGGAGAGCCCTCGCGGGTCTGGGTTTTCCTCCCCTGCAGACAAGCTGTCTCTGCCCCGAGCTAACTTTCAGCGTCTGAGCACCGCTGTGACTAGACCCTCTCTAGAAGGCTGTCCTCTGAGCTGAGACAGGAGTGCACGCGTGCACACACACGCACACACACTCTCATGCAGACACACACACACACACTCTCATGCAGACACACACACACACACTAGCCCCCCACAGCCGAAGGGCCGGTGACTCCGGCAGAAAGGCAGTGCGATCCTGCGTCCCGGGGGTCTTGAGAGACCCCCGACCTCCCCGCCGGGCCTCGGGGCGCATCTGCGGGCTCTGCCGCTCTCCCGCTGCTCAGAGCAGCCCAGCTTCTCTGCCTCCCCTGCAGCCCCGCGTCCCCTGCTGCTGTTCTGTCGCAGAGCGCGGCTCGAGGGCCTCGCTGCCCTTGGCTCCCCTGGAGTCACGCGGACTGTGAAGGACACCGCGGTGGGGGCGCCCAGGCAGCCGTCTGCCGAGCCGGGAGCAGAGCACCGCGGCGGCACCGCGTGGCTGAGGTTGGCGCTTTTCTTTTCAGGTTTCTTCAGTTACTGGCGGGGCAACCTGGCAAACGTCATCCGGTATTTCCCGACACAAGCTCTTAACTTTGCTTTCAAGGACAAATACAAGCAGCTTTTCATGTCTGGGGTCAGTAAAGAGAAGCAGGTGAGCCTATTTCATATGCCGAGACCCTGCAGAGCGTCTCCGGCTTGCAGCAGCGGCATCTTTTCCAGGAGCAGAAAAGGTGCTGCCCGTAAACCGGGGCGTCGGCTTGGCCCCCGGCATCTGTCCGCCACGCCGCACAGAAGCCGTGGAGAGGCAGCCTGCCAACACGGACGGACGGGTTTCCAGAGGGGCAGATAGCACAGCGGTCAGGCAGAGCCGCAGGCGGGCAGAGCAGGGCTGTGGGAAAGGGCTGCCAGAGAGGAATGGCGCGTGGCTGGGACTGGCACCGGCCAAAGCAGGGACATGCAGCTGAAAGGCAGAGGGAGCTCTCTTCAAGGTGCGTCCTAGCTGCAGGGAGCTAGCGCAGAAGCGGGGCGCCAGAGTGGACTTCCACCGAGAGCCGGAGGGGCCGGCGCCGTGAGGTCCCGGGAGGGAGGGTCGCCTCGCGCTGCCTCGACACCGGGCCGGTCAGTGTGGCGTGGCCGAGGCGGCCGTGCACACGGGTTCTGTGGCCACCGGCGGGCGGAGGCTCGGGGCTCCCACAGAGACGGGCGAGTGACCCGTGCCGAGTGACCGTCTCCGCCGCAGTTCTGGAGGTGGTTCCTGGCCAACCTGGCGTCCGGAGGAGCGGCCGGCGCCACGTCCCTGTGTGTCGTCTACCCGCTGGACTTCGCCCGGACACGCTTGGGTGTGGACGTTGGGAAAGGTAGGGTCCACGGGGACGCCGCCGCCACGCGGGGCTGTCTAGACGGTGTCAGGCTGCCAGCGGCGGCTCCTGCGGCTCCGAGCTCTGCTCCCCGGGCCTCAGCGGCTTCGACACCCCCCACCCCGCACTCCCCACCTGTCTGCAGGGAGCTGACCCCTCCCCACGCTCCCCTCCTCTGCAGGGAGCAGACCCCCTCCCCACGCTCCCCTCCTCTCTGCAGAGAGCAGACCCCCTCCCCACGCTCCCCTCCTCTCTGCAGAGAGCAGACCCCCTCCCCACGCTCCCCTCCTCTGCAGGGAGCAGACCCCCTCCCCACGCTCCCTCCTCTCTGCAGAGAGCAGACCCCCTCCCCACGCTCCCCTCCTCTCTGCAGAGAGCAGACCCCCTCCCCACGCTCCCCTCCTCTCTGCAGAGAGCAGACCCCCTCCCCACGCTCCCCTCCTCTGCAGGGAGCAGACCCCCTCCCCACGCTCCCCTCCTCTCTGCAGAGAGCAGACCCCCTCCCCACGCTCCCCTCCTCTCTGCAGAGAGCAGACCCCCTCCCCACGCTCCCCTCCTCTGCAGGGAGCAGACCCCCTCCCCACGCTCCCCTCCTCTCTGCAGAGAGCAGACCCCCTCCCCACGCTCCCCCTCCTCTCTGCAGAGAGCAGACCCCCCTCCCCACGCTCCCCTCCTCTGCAGGGAGCAGACCCCCTCCCCACGCTCCCCTCCTCTCTGCAGAGAGCAGACCCCCTCCCCACGCTCCCCTCCTCTCTGCAGAGAGCAGACCCCCCTCCCCATGCTCCCCTCCTCTGCAGGGAGCAGACCCTCTCCCCACGCTCCCCTCCTCTCTGCAGAGAGCAGACCCCCTCCCCACGCTCCCCTCCTCTCTGCAGAGAGCAGACCCCCTCCCCACACTTCCCTCCTCTCTGCAGAGAGCAGACCCCCTCCCCACGCTCCCCCTCCTCTGCAGGGAGCAGACCCCCTCCCCACGCTCCCCTCCTCTCTGCAGAGAGCAGACCCCCCTCCCCACGCTCCCCTCCTCTCTGCAGAGAGCAGACCCCCTCCCCACGCTCCCCCTCCTCTGCAGAGAGCAGACCCCCTCCCCACGCTTCCCCTCCTCTCTGCAGAGAGCAGACCCCCTCCCCACGCTCCCCTCCTCTCTGCAGAGAGCAGACCCCCTCCCCACGCTCCCCTCCTCTCTGCAGAGAGCAGACCCCCTCCCCACGCTCCCCTCCTCTCTGCAGAGAGCAGACCCCCTCCCCACGCTCCCCTCCTCTCTGCAGAGAGCAGACCCCCTCCCCACGCTCCCCTCCTCTCTGCAGGAGCAGACCCCCCTCCCCACGCTCCCCTCCTCTCTGCAGAGAGGCAGACCCCCTCCCCACGCTCCCCTCCTCTGCAGGGAGCTGACCCCCTCCCCACGCTTCCCTCCTCTCTGCAGAGAGCAGACCCCCTCCCCACGCTCCCCCTCCTCTCTGCAGAGAGCAGACCCCCTCCCCACGCTCCCCTCCTCTGCAGGGAGCAGACCCCCTCCCCCACGCTTCCCTCCTCTCTGCAGGGAGCAGACCCCCTCCCCACGCTCCCCTCCTCTCTGCAGAGAGCAGACCCCCTCCCCACGCTCCCCTCCTCTCTGCAGAGAGCAGACCCCCTCCCCACGCTCCCCTCCTCTGCAGGGAGCAGACCCTCTCCCCACGCTCCCCTCCTCTCTGCAGAGAGCAGACCCCCTCCCCACGCTTCCCTCCTCTCTGCAGAGAGCAGACCCCCTCCCCACGCTCCCCCTCCTCTCTGCAGAGAGCAGACCCCCTCCCCACGCTCCCCTCCTCTGCAGGGAGCAGACCCCCTCCCCACGCTCCCCTCCTCTCTGCAGGGAGCAGACCCCCTCCCCACGCTTCCCTCCTCTGCAGGGAGCTGACCCCCTCCCCACGCTTCCCTCCTCTCTGCAGAGAGCAGACCCCCTCCCCACGCTCCCCCTCCTCTCTGCAGAGAGCAGACCCCCTCCCCACGCTTCCCTCCTCTCTGCAGAGAGCAGACCCCCTCCCCACGCTCCCCTCCTCTCTGCAGAGAGCAGACCCCCTCCCCACGCTCCCCTCCTCTCTGCAGAGAGCAGACCCCCTCCCCACGCTCCCCTCCTCTCTGCAGAGAGCAGACCCCCTCCCCACGCTTCCCTCCTCTCTGCAGAGAGCAGACCCCCTCCCCACGCTCCCCTCCTCTCTGCAGAGAGCAGACCCCCTCCCCACGCTCCCCTCCTCTGCAGGGAGCAGACCCCCCTCCCCACGCTCCCCTCCTCTCTGCAGGGAGCAGACCCCCTCCCCACGCTTCCCTCCTCTGCAGGGAGCTGACCCCCCTCCCCACGCTTCCCTCCTCTCTGCAGAGAGCAGACCCCCTCCCCACGCTCCCCCTCCTCTCTGCAGAGAGCAGACCCCCTCCCCACGCTTCCCTCCTCTCTGCAGAGAGCAGACCCCCTCCCCACGCTCCCCTCCTCTCTGCAGAGAGCAGACCCCCTCCCCACGCTCCCCTCCTCTCTGCAGAGAGCAGACCCCTCCCCACGCTCCCCTCCTCTCTGCAGAGAGCAGACCCCCTCCCCACGCTCCCCTCCTCTCTGCAGAGAGCAGACCCCCTCCCCACGCTCCCCTCCTCTCTGCAGAGAGCAGACCCCCTCCCCACGCTCCCCTCCTCTGCAGGGAGCAGACCCCTCCCCACGCTCCCCTCCTCTCTGCAGGGAGCAGACCCCCTCCCCACGCTCCCCTCCCTTTGCAGGGAGCAGACCCCCTCCCCACGCTCCCCTCCTCTCTGCAGGGAGCAGACCCCCCTCCCCACGCTCCCCTCCTCTCTGCAGAGAGCAGACCCCCCTCCCCACGCTCCCCTCCTCTCTGCAGAGAGCAGGACCCCCTCCCCACGCTCCCCTCCTCTGCAGGGAGCAGACCCCTCTCCCACGCTCCCCTCCTCTCTGCAGAGAGCAGACCCCCTCCCCACGCTTCCCTCCTCTCTGCAGAGAGCAGACCCCCTCCCCACGCTCCCCTCCTCTCTGCAGAGAGCAGGACCCCCTCCCCCACGCTCCCCTCCTCTGCAGGGAGCAGACCCCCTCCCCACGCTTCCCTCCCTCTCTGCAGGGAGCAGACCCCCTCCCCACGCTCCCCTCCTCTCTGCAGAGAGCAGACCCCCTCCCCACGCTCCCCTCCTCTCTGCAGAGAGCAGACCCCCTCCCCACGCTCCCCTCCTCTGCAGGGAGCAGACCCTCTCCCCACGCTCCCCTCCTCTCTGCAGGAGAGCAGACCCCCTCCCCACGCTCCCCTCCTCTCTGCAGAGAGCAGACCCCCTCCCCACGCTCCCCTCCTCTCTGCAGAGAGCAGACCCCCTCCCCACGCTCCCCTCCTCTGCAGGGAGCAGACCCTCTCCCCACGCTCCCCTCCTCTCTGCAGAGAGCAGACCCCCTCCCCACACTTCCCTCCTCTCTGCAGAGAGCAGACCCCCTCCCCACGCTCCCCTCCTCTGCAGGGAGCAGACCCCCTCCCCACGCTTCCCTCCTCTCTGCAGAGAGCAGACCCCCTCCCCACGCTCCCTTCCTCTCTGCAGAGAGCAGACCCCCTCCCCATGCTCCCCTCCTCTGCAGGGAGCAGACCCTCTCCCCACGCTCCCCTCCTCTCTGCAGGGAGCAGACCCCTCCCCACGCTCCCCTCCTCTCTGCAGGGAGCAGACCCCTCCCCACGCTCCCTTCCTCTCTGCAGAGAGCAGACCCCCTCCCCACACTCCCTTCCTCTCTGCAGAGAGCAGACCCCCTCCCCATGCTCCCCTCCTCTGCAGGGAGCAGACCCTCTCCCCATGCTCCCCTCCTCTCTGCAGGGAGCAGACCCCTCCCCACGCTTCCCTCCTCTGCAGGGAGCAGACCCCACTTCCTGTGAAGCTTCCCCCTGCAGGTGGGGCCTGAGGGTTGTGCCTGGTAATGTGCGCTCATGGGGATGTCCAGCCCCAGCTTCATTTCTGCACCCTTCCTGGGGCTGCTTCACAAGACCCTCCCCGCACAAGGTGTGAGCCGAGCCGAGGAGCTCAGGTTCAGCGCTGTCCAGCCGCAGTGAGTGGGCTGCACCCCGTGCTGCAGGCTGAGTCCCTCCGGAGAGCCGGCAGCCCAGGTCGCCCATGTCTGGGCGGAGGTGCCCACAGGCCGTTTTAGCTGTCTCTTGTTTTTGCTTTTCAGCTGAAGTAACTGTGGTATCTTATTCCCAAGTATTTCCTGACACGTCCACTAACTTAACTGCAATATTCTAAACCAGTTAGAGTGTCTGACTAGTGCTTCTGTGCAATGAGTATTTCCAGGAAGATCTACAAGCGTGTGAGGGTTTTGACTTGAACCCCCTTTTGTCAGTCTTGATTAAAGCTTTCATGTGATATGCAGTGTTGCTAATACAGTTATGTTCTAGACTATTTTATTTTATCTTAATGAGAGGGAGAGGGAGAGGAAGAGGGAGAGGGAGAGGGCGCAAGTGCTCCCAGAGCCGCCCTGCTGAGCTCTGGCTGGTGGTGCTGGGGATTGAACCTGGGGCCTCAGAGCCTCAGGCAGGAGAATCTGTTGCGGCCCAGTGTTTCTGAAACATTTTGCTGGCTTTGTCCTAGGACCTGAAGAGCGACAGTTCAAGGGCTTAGGTGACTGTATAGTGAAAATCGCTCAGTCGGATGGAATTGGGGGTCTGTACCGCGGCTTTGGCGTCTCTGTTCAAGGCATCATCGTGTACCGAGCTTCTTACTTTGGAGCTTATGACACAGTTAAGGTAAGTGGGTCCTCTGAGCAGTAGATGCCAAGGTGGCGGTTAGCGTGTGCTCGGATCAGTTCTGCTCGGCCCAGCAGACACGTTTGCTAACTCTGTGGTCTGCCTCTCCGGTCTGGTGCCTCTGACTGCAGCACTGTGCACCCAGCCCCCAGACTGCCTCCCTCACGCTCACACCGCCAGCAGGGCAGAGGGAAGGCATCTCCCCAGGGTTGTCCTGACTTGACATGAGCTGTCACGGGAGCCTTGGAGAGCGGCAGACAGCCTGCCCTGTGCCCGGCAGCTCCGTCCCCTGCAGCTGCCCCGAGTCCAGGATTACTGGCGCTTCCACTGGTGGGGGAGAGGCAGGAATGAGGGTTCTGGCCATCACTCTGTTCTAGGGAGCTGCTTGGCCATGACAGGTCACTGGAGGCGCTGTAGCCACTCCTGTGTGAGAGAGAAATATTCTGGGGGCAGCTCAGAAAGCAAACATTCTCGGGGTTTTACCATCGTGTTCCTAAAAGGCGCCAGAAAACTGATGCCAGTGTGTTCCTGGACCGGGCAGAGCTCGAGGGGCTTCACTGACCACTCACACCCCGATTACCGTCAGCTGGCCGGGCTCCTTTGTCTATTGGAAAGGACCACGCGACCGTCTGCCGGCTCCCCCCACATGGCCTGCCGTCCCGGGAGCGGGTTTGGGCCTGAGCTGGGAGTCTAGCTCTGCCTGTCACTGCAGGGCGGGCGGGCGGCCCTCGCTCTCTCCCGCGTGTCACAGGAAGCCCAGTGGAGGACCTCTTGCTGTCCCCACATGTTCAGTGTCTGACAGCAGCGAGCAGCATGGACCCCTTTACTGACGTGTTATTTCTTACTGACGTGTTATTTCTGTGAGAATCGGCAACTGAGTTTAAAGACGGATTCGTTAGCAAGAGGGGTCAGAGCCTCCCGCATGCGTGCTGCCAGAGACAGAGCTCAGGAGCTGTGTTTTCAGTCAGAGACGCAGGCTGCTGCGTCTCGAGCACTGAGGGGTGAGGCCAGGCTGGACACTGAGATGCTGCCCGGCACGTGTTCCCCCAGGGCTTATTACCCAAGCCAAAGGAGACCCCGTTCCTCGTGTCCTTCTTCATCGCCCAAGTGGTGACCACGTGCTCCGGGATCCTCTCCTACCCCTTTGACACGGTCAGAAGGCGCATGATGATGCAGGTACTTCATGAGTCGTGCGTCCGAGTCCCCCGCCCGCCCTGGCGCTCAGGGGTCTGCACTGAGTCCCCCGCCCGCCCTCGGCGCTCAGGGGTCTGCACTGAGTCCCCCGCCCGCCCTCGGCGCTCAGGGGGTCTGCACTGAGTCCCCCGCCCGCCCTCGGCGCTCAGGGGTCTGCACTGAGTCCCCCGCCCGCCCCTCGGCGCTCAGGGGGTCTGCACTGAGTCCCCCGCCCGCCCTCGGCGCTCAGGGGTCTGCACTGAGTCCCCCGCCCGCCCTCGGCGCTCAGGGGGTCTGCACTGAGTCCCCCGCCCGCCCTCGGCGCTCAGGGGGTCTGCACTGAGTCCCCCGCCCGCCCTCGGCGCTCAGGGGGTCTGCACTGAGTCCCCCGCCCGCCCTCGGCGCTCAGGGGTCTGCACTGAGTCCCCCGCCCGCCCTCGGCGCTCAGGGGTCTGCACTGAGTCCCCCGCCCGCCCTCGGCGCTCAGGGGGTCTGCACTGAGTCCCCCGCCCGCCCTCGGCGCTCAGGGGGTCTGCACTGAGTCCCCCGCCCGCCCTCGGCGCTCAGGGGGTCTGCACTGAGTCCCCCGCCCGCCCTCGGCGCTCAGGGGGTCTGCACTGAGTCCCCGCCCGCCCTCGGCGCTCAGGGGGTCTGCACTGAGTCCCCCGCCCGCCCTCGGCGCTCAGGGGGTCTGCACTGAGTCCCCCGCCCGCCCTCTGGTGCTCAGGGGTCTGCACTGAGTCCCCCGCCCGCCCTCGGCGCTCAGGGGGTCTGCACTGAGTTCCCTTGCCCGTCCTCAGTGCTGAGCAAGCACTGTGCTCAGCTCAGAGGTGTCTCCTGAGGCAGACCTTCCTTTCTCTGCAGAGCGGGGAGGCGGAGCGGCAGTACAGAGGCACGCTGGACTGCTTCCTGAAGATCTACCAGAACGAGGGCCCCGGCGCCTTTTTCCGAGGCGCCTTCTCCAATGTCCTCCGTGGGACGGGGGGGGCTCTGGTGTTAGTGCTGTACGACAAAATCAAAGAGTTCCTTAGTCTGGACATCGGAGGCTCCTCTGGGGAGTAGGCTGAGCGGCGCACATCATGCCTGCCGCCACTGGCAGCGCTAGTGCTGTGGTGAATCGTAGGCTGGTTTCCAGCATTTCAGTGGGAGAAATGGATAAATGTGGATTTTCTTCCAGTTTACATTCAGACTCAATTTAATAACATTTCACTTACACATATTTGTTATTTCTGTTGTTTAAATATTTTTCTTACTTTTGTTATGGGAAAATAAAGTGCCTGGTGCTAAAACTGAGGAAGTGTACGTTTCAAACGCTTCCTTTGACGTGCTTGCTTCCCACCGTCACAACCATACAGTGGAGGAGTCGGCTCCCTCCCCAGCAGCCCTGCTCCCACAGCCCGGCCGGCTGTCTGGGCAGGAGGCCCTGCACTGCTGCGGCTGGCGGAGGGTGGGCACAGTGCTGGCCTTCACCTAACTCCACACAGTCTTACGCCATGCCTGTATTCTGAAACCAGAAGTACCCTTGGAAAGTAGCTGGTGCGTCCTGTGTTGAAATATTGGGCATTTAAAGTGGTTGAGTCTGAACTCTGTTCCCATACTGTTGGGTGCACAGGGTGGGCCCGGGCTGTGCGGGTGGGGCCGGCGCCACGTCGAGCCGTGTGTTCTGATTCTAAGAGAGCGGTACCTATCCTCGCAGACTTCCCCGGGGTGAGCAGAGGGATTCCGTAATCCCTGCAGAAATGAAAACGGAGGCAGGCATACGGCAGATGGGCAGACGGACAGACGGACGTGCCCAGCCAGGAGAAAAGCAGCAGATAGAGTAGAAGTGAAGAGAACAGCCCCAGAGGGACGGCCTGCAGCCGGCTCACAGGGAAGCAGACGGCTGTGAGACGGATTCTGGGAGCCTTCGGTGGCCATCTGTGCACCTGACAGTAGCCTGCACAGCCTCGACGAAATGAAGGAATTAGAATCATACCTGCTCCAAAGACTGACCCAGCAGCAGACAGGACGTCTGTGTAGACTGGTCCCTGGCTGTAAAGAGTGACAAGGTGGTCGAAAGCCTGCTAAGCTTTCAGAGAAGACAAAATACTTCATCCTAGAAAGCTAACTAGGAGGAGGGCCAGGGCTCTGGGGGGCAGACCACACACACACACACACACACACACACACCCCACAGAAGGAGCCAGGGTTCTGGAGGGCAGAGGCCCCCACCCCACAGAAGGAGCCAGGGTTCTGGGGGGCAGAGGCCCCCACCCCACAGCAGGGGCCAGGGTTCTGAGAGGCAGGCAGCCCAGCGACGGCCAGCATGGACCTGGCGATTCTGCTGGGTACCACAACCAGGGCGCTGGTCACCCTGGCAACCGCCGCAAGTGGCAGCCCTGCTGGTGGTGAAGCTGTTTGCAGCAGTGTACAGGTGGTCCCGCAGGGGCGCACAGGGCCAAGGGCCAGGGGCTGGCTCAGGATGGCCAGGGCCAGAGAATCCTGCAGAGGAAGGGCGGCAAGGCAGACAAGAAAGGGCAGGAGCCCCCCCAGAAAAGAGGCAAGAACGATGGGGAGGTCTTGAAGAAGAAACGGGCCAAGAAAGCCGTGCTTCTCTGGAAGAAAAGGCTCAGAAAGGGGCAAGGTCCCCCCAAAGGACACTGACCAGCCAGAGGCGGGACCCCCTGAAGACACTGACCAGCAAGAACCGGGGCCCTCCAAGGACGCTGGCCAGCCAGAGCCAGGACCCCTTGAGGATACTGGCCAGCCAGAGCCGCGACCCCCCAAGGACACTGGCCAACCAGAGCCGCGACCCCTTGAGGATACTGGCCAGCCAGAGCCGGCCCCTCCCAAGGACGCTGGCCAGCCAAAGCCGCGACCCCCCCAAGGATGCTGGCCAGCCAAAGCCGCGACCCCCCAAGGAGCAGAGAGACAGGAGACCAGCTAAGAAAAGGAAGTTGAGAGATCAGGGAACCCCGGAGAAAGCTGACCACCTGCGAGCTGGGGAGAGGTGGAGGGGCACGCAGGAGCAGTGCGTGGGGGCCTGGGGGTGCGGGGCCCACAAGGTGGGGGGGGGCTCTGGGGGCCCCATCTGGGGTCTGGGGGCCTGGGGGTGCGGGGTCCGCATGGTGGGGGGCTTTGGGGCCCCGTTTGGGGG
>NW_026647735.1:0-48592 GCF_950295315.1 Erinaceus europaeus
CGGGAGCTCAGACCCCAGGCCCTTGTGCATTCTTTTTTTTTTTTTTTTTTGGATTGATCAGCAGCTTTATTTAGTTTGTTATTAGAATCATAGAAGAGAAAGAACCAGACACTCTGGTACATGTGCTGCCGGGGATTGAACTCGGGACTTCATATTCGAGTCCGATACTCCATGCACTGTGCCACCTCCCGGGACCCCTCGACCGGCAGGCTCATTGAAGTGAGGCGGGACCCCCCCCCACCTGCGGTTCCGAGGGCTGGGGCATCGGGGTCCTGCGGGCGGAGAGCCAGGGAGGGGAGGCCCCGGGCGGAGGGAGGTGACGGGAGCTCCTGGTGCCACCACGCCTCCCGGGTGGTACAGGGGCTCAGACCTGCGCCGCACACCTGCTTTGTGTGTAAGCTGTGGCTTCTGCTTTTTAAAATCGAATGACAAAGAGAAATAGTCTATTCTCCGGAGATTGACTGTGTGGCAAATCCGAGGGTAGTTAGAATGTGTAAGGACTTTGAGAGCAGGGGGAGCAGGGGTGGTGTCCAGAGGCAGAGAGGTACAAGCCAGCCTGTGTTGGAAGAGGGTAGCTGTTCTGTGGTAATGAGGAGGCATGGAGTATGGGTGGGGAGGTGTTAGTGAGCATATGGAACTATTTGAACGGCTCTTGTTTTCACTGAAAGAGAAGGCAAAGTTAATTTTTTTAAAAAATATATTTTTCCCCTTTTTTGTTGCTCTTGTTTTTATTGTTACTGTTTTATATTTGTTTATTTTCCCTTTTTGTTGCCCTTGTTTTTCATTGTTGTTGTAGTTAATGTCATCGTTGTTAGACAGGACAGAGAGAAATGGAGAGAGGAGGGGAAAACAGAGAGTGGGAGAGAAAGACAGACACCTGCAGGCCTGCTTCACCACCTGTGAAGTGACTCCCCTGCAGGTGGTGGGGAGCCGGGGGCTCGAATCGGGATCCTCACCCCGGTCCTTGGGCTTTGCGCCACCTGCACTAACCCCGCTGCGCTACCGCCGGACTCCTAAGGCAAAGTTAATTTATGCTTTTCCCCTTCAACCCGAGTATAAATTCACTGAAGACGAAGAGTCATGCCTGTTTGAACGTGACTGCCCTCCTCCCCCTTGAGCACTAGGTTGATAGTTGTTGGGTTTCGTAGAAACATTGACTTACTGAAAAACTTAGATTTGTTACTTAGGGTAACCTGTGAAACTCTCTGAAGGAGAAAGCTTTTGTTGAGTTTGAGAAATTAGTAATTGCTTTATGTGACATACTAAATTCATGACTTCTTCCTGAATATTACCAGTTTAATTTGTACTAATTTTTGTGTTAAACCTAAAAGAATAAAAAAGACAAGATTCTTGCTGATACTTTGATGCCTGAACACTGTAGAGGCAGGCACTGACTCTGACGTTTAGACACAAGGAACAAAGATAGTGGTGATGCACGTACAGTGTGTCACTAAACAAACAAACAAAAAAAAAACAAGAACCAAAAAATAAAATGTCTCAAAATGTCTAATGCAGCACCCAAAACTTTTCATACTATAGTAGGCGATTATGCTTGTTTGATCTGATTGCTGCTAGATGGTATTGTATATTTTCTGACTTGTATTTTGCCTGTGTGAGGTTACTGAAGCCTGAGTTTGGTTTAGGTAGTTGAATTGTTATAAATCACTTCTTTCAGCAAGCAGTCAGGAATAATCTTGCATAGCATATTGTTTTAAGTGATTATATGGAGGGTGTATGAGAGACTGAAAAAAACGGGGCTCTAAGAATGACTGGCTTATTGCAGTGCTGGGGACTGAACCTAAAACCTCACACATGCAAGTCCTGGGCTCTGCACTAACCCACTTCCCCATCCACCTACACTTTTTAGTTCTTAGTATTTTAAACACTTTGGCAAAACGATGAGTTTTTTTTTTTTTTTTTTTTTTGACAGGGAGCATTTTGTACTTGACTAGAATTTCACATGTAATTGAGTAAAATTATTTAAACCGCACGTGAACACACTGAACAGTGCAGGCATTGAAAGAGCCGACTTGTTAGACGGTTGCACATTATGGACCATCCTAAGAGGGGGTTTTCCTTTAAAAACTGAATATCCATACTAAAAAGAAGGTAGAAATTAGAGTATCACATTTAGTTTCAAATTATGAAGACAAAAGTATAGTAACTTAGCTATAATTTGCTCATCTAAGACACAATGAATGAGTTAAAATATTTTGCCATGGGAGTCGGGTGGGTAGCGCAGCGGGTTAAGTGCATGTTGCGTGAAGCACCAGGACTGGCTTAAGGTTCCAGGCCCCTGGATCCCCACCTGCAGGGGAGTCGCTTCACAGGTGTCTTTTTCTCCCCTCTCTGTCTTCCTCTCCTCTCTCCATTTCTCTCTGTCCTATCCAATAACGACGACATCAATAACAACAACAATAATAACAACAACAAAAAAAACAAGGACAACAAAAGGGAAAATAAGTATAAAAATTAAAAAATATTTACCATTTAAAGAAAGAACATTCTGTGACTGAGAAGGTGGCAGGCACATTGATAGAACTCTGGAATTATGACTTGAATGCTCTAGTTTGATCTCTGGCACCACACGTGCTGGAGTGCTGCGCTGCCCCTCTCTCCCACTCCCTTATTTATTTATTCATTTATTTTTTCCACTCCCTTATTATTTTTTTTTGTCATTTACCAGAGCACTACTCAGCTTTGACTTATGGTGGTGCTGGGGATGGAACCTGGCACATTTGATGCCTCAGGTCTTTTTGCATAACCACTGTGTATTTCCCCAGCCCTATCAATTAGGTTAAAGAAAAAGTCTTTAAAAAATCTAGACCCGGGAGTCGGGCTGTAGCACAGCAGGTTAAGCGCAGGTGGCGCAAAGCACAAGGACCGGCATGAGGATGCCGGTTCGAGCCCTGACTCCCCACCTGCAGGGGAGTCGCTTCACAAGCGGTGAAGTAGGTCTGCAGGTGTCTATCTTTCTCTCCCCCTCTGTCTTCCCCACCTCTCTCCATTTCTCTCTGTCCTATCCAACAACTATGACAACAATAATAACTACAACAATAAAACAACAAGGGCAACAAAAGGGAATAAATAAATAAAATAAATATTAAAAAAATCTAGACCCAAATAAAGAAATAAAAAAAAATACTGTTGAATGTAAAAACATTAATCCACAAATAAAGAAATTAAAAAAAAAAAAGACAGACAGACATGGAAGCATCCTGATGCCAGGTGCAGCCAGTTGTGCACACACGGCACCCACCATGTGAAGGAACCTGGCTGGGTTTCAACCCCCAGGCCCCACCTGCAGCGGGGAAGCTGCATGAGCAGGGAAGCAAGTGCTGCAGTTGCCTCTCCCTCTCCCCTCTCAGTTTCTCTCTGTCCCATCCAATAAAAGAAAAAACAGAAAAACATGGCTGCCAGGAGCAGTGAATTTGTCTTGCAGGCACTGAGCCCCAGTGATAACCCTAGTGGCAATAGAGAGAGGGGGGCTGGGCGGTAGCACAGTGGGCTAAGCGCACATAGCGCTAAGTGCAAGGACCGGGGTAAGGATCCCAGTTCCAGCCCCGACTCCTCACCTGCAGGGGGATCCCTTCGCAGGCTGTGAAGCAGGTCTGCAGGTATCTATCTTTCTCTCCCCCTCTGTCTTCCCCTCCTCTCTCGACTTCTCTCTGTCCTATCTAAAAAAAGAAAAAAAATGTAGAAAGTCAATTAGATGAAAATTAATTTTCATATATGAGGGGAAAGGAAGCTGTTATTATTATTGTCAACTCCATTATCACTTTATTAAAGACATATTGATTTACAGGGTTTTTTTTTTTTTTTTTTTTTTGGTCATAAAGGAGTCTTTTTTTTTTTTTTTGCCCCCTTTTGTTGCCCTTGTTGTAGCTTCGTTGTGGTTATTATTATTGCCCTTGTTGACGCAATTCGTTGTTGGATAGGACAGAGAGAAATGGAGAGAGGAGGGGAAGACAGAGAAGGGGAGAGAAAGACACCTGCAGACCTGCTTCACCACCTGTGAAGCGACTCCCCTGCAGGTGGGGAGCCGGTCCCTGCGCTTTGCGCCACATGCGCTTAACCCACTGCGCCACCGCCCAACCCCCATAAAGGAGTCTTTGAAGATAGCCTAAGACTGACTTGATATTTTCTCTTACTGTTTTTCCTGATTATGCCCATAAAGTCTCATATTTTAATTGCCTCCAGGGGCTCGGTGCCTTCACTACTACAAATCCACTGCTCCTAGAGGATGGATGGATGGATATATATATATATATATATATATATATCGACCCTTGTTACCTTTGTTGTTATTGTTGGTGGATAGGACAGAGAGAAGTGGAGAGAGGAGGGGAAGACAGAGAGGGGGAGAGAAAGACAGACACCTGCAGACCTGCTTCACCACCTGTGAAGTGATCCCCTCCCCCCCCCCCCCCCCCCCCCGCAGGTGGGGATCTGGGGGCTCAAACTGGGATCTTTACAGTGTACACTTAACCATTTGATCCCCAGGTCTCATTTTTAAAGGAGGTAGTTACTGTGTATATTCTTTTTTTGTTGCTGTGTTTTTGTTTGTTTTGTTTTCACAGAGCACTGCTTAGTTCTGGTTATGCTGGTGCTGGGGATTGAATCTGGGACTTTGGAGCCTCAGGCAGAAGAGTCTCTTTGCATAACCATTATGCTATGTACCTCCTACAGTGTATATTCTTTAATTAGCAACTAAGGTGCCATTGTGTAGCTTGGAAATTTTGATTAACTTGACAAATTGGTGGATTTCTTTTCTTTCTTTCTTTCTTCCTTCCTTCCTTCCTTCCTTCCTCTCTCTCTCTCTCTCTCTCTCTCTCTCTCTTTCTTTCTTTCTTTCTTTCTTTCTTTCTTTCTTTCTTTCTTTCTTTTTTGCCTCCAGGGTTATTGCTGGGGCTCCTTTCCAGCACTGAGAATTCACTGCTCCTGGAGGCCATTTTCCCCCATTTTTGTTGCCCTTGTTGCTTTTGTTGTTGTTATTGACATCATTGTTGTTGGATAGGACAGAGAAATACAGAGAGGAAGGGAAGACAGGGGGAGAGAAGGATAGACACCTGCAGACCTGCTTTACTGCCTGTGAACCGACTTCCCTGCAGGTGGGGAGTCAGGGGGCTCAAATCGGGATCCTTACACAGGTCCTTGTGCTTTGCGCCACTTGCGATTAACCCACTGAACTACTGCCCAGCTCCCGGATTTCTTTTTTTCTTTAAAATTTTTTTTAATTATCTTTATTTATTTATAGGATAGAGACAGTGAAAAATTCAGAGGGTAGGGGTGACAGAGAGGGAGACACCTGCAACACTGCTTCACCACTTGCAAAGCTTTTCCCCTGCAGGTGGGGACTGGGGGCTTTAAGCTAGGTCCTTGTGCACTGTAACATGTGCGCTCAACCAGGTGCACCACCACCCAGCCCCACTGGATTTCTTTAACAGCAATCTTGTGTGTACTTGACTAGAATTTAGTGTAAAGTTAGGGGAAGATGAGGAAAGTAATAAGTGTAAAAATCTCTGAAACATACTCACTTTATTATTGTGTTCCCATAACAGTTAACAAATAGCACATAGGAATAGGTTCACAGGATTTGTTTCAATTTACAATAAAATCACTCTGAAGTAAAAGTTGTCAACTTGTAATTAATTTTTATAGTGCTAAATCACATTGTTTATTGTTATTTTTTCTTTTCTGGATGAACTCAATCTTTTTTTTTTTTTTTTTAAAGATTTTATTTATTAATGAGAAAAACAGGAGAGAGAAAGAACCAGACATTTCTCTGGTACATGTGCTGCTGGGGATTGAACTCAGGACCTTATTCCTCAGAGTTCAGTGTTTTATCCACTGCACCATCTCCCAGACCATAATTAATTCAGTCTTATGTGAAGAGCATTTCTTGCTTCCTTTTTGTTCCTAGAATCTAGCACAGTATGTTTTAATCTTATACATAGTTTAGTTTCTTTATTATTTATTTCTTTTTAAGATAGAGGCAGAGAAAGACACATACACCCACACACCCACACCAGCACCAAAGCTTCCCTCAGTGTGATAGGACCTGACTTGAACCTGAGTTGTGCACACAGCAAAGCAACACACACTCCAAATAAGCTGTTTTGCCAGTGCTTGAGGGTTTTAATGTTTAGATAGATATCTGAAAATACACTTAATGGCGAAAGGAAATTTCAGTTACACTTCTTGTCTCTCAATAGCATGGATAATAGGAACTGACAGTAAAAACAGTGATTCTCTTGCCGCAGAGTCTAAATTTCATAATAATAGTCTGTGTGTTGACTGGAAGAGTCCCCCTGTGAGGGCGGACACCTTGCCCTGTGGACCAGGCAGAAGCCCCAGACCACGTGGGAGTCTGGCACTGGTGAAAGCTTCGGTGCTGTGGCTTCTCTGTGTGTGTGTGTGTGTGTGTGTGTGTGTGTGTGTGTGTGTGTGTGTGTGTCTGTCTTTCTCTTTCTTTCTCTCTATTTGAAATAAAAATAACCAAGGGCCAGCTCAGGAGTGGTGAAGCTGTGCACAAACAAAGTCCTGGTACCATCCCTTAACTGTATACAGGCAGGTGGTGCCCACCACTGCTCAGCTGTGGCCTACGGTGGTGTCAGGGTTGAATCTGGGACTTCGGAGTCTCAGGCATGAAAGTCTCTGCTTAATTGTTATGCTCTCTTGCACCTGCCCTAAATTCAGGTATTTTTAATTTAATTTGTTATTCGGAGTGGAATGTTTAAGACTGCAGGATCATAGTCTCTGCCTCTGTCCTTTCTATATGAAAAGTCAGCCTGGAGATGACAAAAATAAGCAAGGGGAAAAAAAATAATACCCCGGATTTCAGTTTTCTTTGCAGTATTACTGACGATGACTGTTGTTGAAGCAAATTTTTCATAATATTTTGGAGAAAGTCTTTCTCAATTTTTTTGCATCTTATATAGTTAGGTAAAATGTCCTCTTAAACATAAATTGGGGGCATGGGAGGCAGCTTGAAAAATTTTAATGTTAAACGTATGTGTCCTTAATAATTTTTTTTTTTTTTTTTGAATGAACTTTGAAATTTTCAGATTTTGTCCTTGTCAGCCTCGTGGTGTTAGGTGTTAGCAGAAATAATCTTTTCTGTGAAACATTGCATTCCTTCTTGAGTCCCTGACTCAGTGGAGGCCAGCTGCTCTGACTGCCTTATGTACAACCCAGGAAGGAGTCAGTAGTGTTTCAGGTGCACCATTTACACCTCTTTCTTCCTGCCTTGTAGAACCTGACATCTCGTCTTTACTGCACCGACTTAACTAACACTGGCAAATTACCATTTTGACATACAATCAATTCCATTAAGTCTAAAATTAAGTTATAATCAAGATTAAAAAAACACTTGGAGTAGTTTGAAATCTTTTCTGTTGTTAAGAGCAGAGGAACATTTTAAATCTGCTTTCTACTTTTCTTGACATCGTTTAAAGAGTTATGTGGTGCCTGTGCCTGCACCCTTAATCTTGAGGCATTGTAAGGTTGTGATAGTAATGACAGGGCAGAGATCTTGAGGGTTCGAGAATCAGGGCACTGTGGCACATGGGATGCCAGGGATCAAGCTGTCACCTCATGCTTGAGAGTCTGGCACTTCATCCACTACATTGTTTCCTACGTCACAGAATTTTAGCTGTTCTTTTCTTTCCCCTTCCCTTCCCTTCCCTTCCCTTCCCTTCCCTTCCCTTCGTTTTTTTGATTATTATTATTTTATTTTTTTAATTTTTTATTTAAGAAAGGATTAATGAACAAAAACATAAGGTAGGAGGGGTACAACTCCACACAATTCCCACCACCCAATCTCCATATCCCACCCCCTCCCATGATAGCTTTCCCATTCTCTATCCCTCTGGGAGCATGGACCCAGGGTCGTTGAGGGTTGCAGAAGGTAGAAGGTCTGGCTTCTGTAATTGCTTCCCCGCTGAACATGGGCGTTGACTGGTCGGTCCATACTCCCAGTCTGCCTCTCTCTTTCCCTAGTAGGGTGTGTCTCTGGGGAAGTGGGGCTCCAGGACACATTGGTGGGGTCTTCAATCCAGGGAAGCCTGGCCAGCATCCTGGTGGCATCTGGAACCTGGTGATTGAAAAGAGAGTTAACATTCGAAGCCAAACAATTTGTTGAGCAATCATGGATCCCAAGCTTGGAATAGTGGAGAGGAAGTGTTAGGGAGGTACTCACTGCAAACTCAAAGTGTACTTCTGCTTTCAGGTATATATTTTGCAGTAGTTTATGGGTACGTGTGAACATAAGCTCTGTCTCACAGAAACTGGTGTATATCTAGGTTTTGGGACTTTGTTAGAAAGTGAACCACCTGAGATGAAATTAGAGTGTACTATAAAAGGAAAGGTCTCACCAGAGTAATGAAGCTGAAGGGTTGTCATTCCACACGTGAAGTCTCTGGACACAGTCTGAGGTGAAGCATGTTGAGGTGGCAATCGTTGCGTTGGTTAGGTTGTGATCAGCAGATGCAATATTATTTGGTTTGGATTGGGAGATGCATACGGGAAAGTGGGCCCTATCCAAGGGTTCCAGGACTGGGGGAAGTAGGGGCTCTATAGTGAAGATGTGAGGTTCCTGCTGTCTTAGGGTTCAAAAAGACAATCGATAGTTAATGTTATCATCACATTATTTCGTAATTGGGTTAACTTTGAAAAGTCCTTTTGTTAGGGTTTGCTGTACAGTACCCAGTATCTTGTATATAGCTGTGCTATTGGATGCTTCTTTCTCTTCGTTTTTTAAAAATTTATTTATTTCCTTTCGTTGCCCTTGTTTTATTGTTGTAGTTATTGTTGTTGATGTTGTCGTTGTGTGTGTAGGACAGAGAGAAATGGAGAGAGGAGGAGAAGACATAGGGGGAGAGAAAGATAGACATCTGCAGACCTGCGTCACCACTTGTGAAGCGACTCCCCTGCAGGTGGGGAGCTAGGGGCTCAAACCGGGATCCTTATGCCTGTCCTTGAGCTTTGTGCCGTGTGCGCTTAACCCGCTGTGCCTACCACCTGACTCCCAATTTTTCTTTTAAGTTTTTTCTAACAATAGAATGAGGGGAGGAAATAGCCGCAGAATAGAGCGTACGCCGTACCCTGTGTGAGGACTCTGGGTTGGACACCCAGCTACCATATGGGCTCAGCTGCACAGGGGAAGCTTCGGCAGCAGTGCTGCGGGTATCTTCTCTTTCTGCCACAACACCTGTCACTCTCTTTCTCTTGCTTCTCATCTTCTGTCTAAAGAGGAAAAAAAAAAAAAAAAGCCTGCCAAGGGTGGCGAAATCTTGCAGGTTCAAAGCCTCAATGAAAACATAGGTGGCAAAGGTAAATAAATACATAAATACAGAAAAGAATGAAGTAGTG
This sequence comes from Erinaceus europaeus, assembly GCF_950295315.1. NCBI lineage: Eukaryota > Metazoa > Chordata > Mammalia > Eulipotyphla > Erinaceidae > Erinaceus > Erinaceus europaeus. Next base: position 9,373 of record NW_026647735.1, read on the forward strand.
GGTTGAGGGGCGGCGGCATCTAGACTTCACCTGGTAATGGTGCTGAGATATCCATGGCTGGTTGGAAAAATGCACCTCCTTGGCTCCTGAAAAGGACTGGAGAAATAGCTGCTGTGTGTAGATCATCTCTACGTGCCCCTGGGCAGGAAAGGACACAGGACTAGAGTAGGATCATAATAGAAGAGACAAGTAAAGCTTATTTTCCAGGGTTTTCTTCCATAATCATCCTTCCTTCCTTCCTTCCTTCCTTCCTTCCTTCCTTCCTTCCTTCCTTTTTTTTTTTTTTTTAACTTTTCTCTGTTCTTGGATTTTTTTTTCCTCTCCCATGTCATACCATAGATTATTGAGTAAAATGGAAGCCATTAACACTTGGCGAAAATGACAGGTGTGATGCCACAGAGCTCCCTCCAGTTCTGCTCTACCCACCAGCCCCTCCAATTTTTTTGTTGAGAGCAACTGTGCAAAGGGCACTGCTGTTTAGCTTTATTAGAAAAGTGCAAAAAATGGAATCATTTACCTGGTATCAAGGACTTTTACTCATAGATCTTTGCACAGCCCCATCTCACAGTTTTAAAAGAAGAAAGTGGTAATTCTTGGGGAGAGCACCTCTGAGTTTTGCTAGTGCCATTTCTGTGTCAATGAGATGAGAAGGTTATAATGGGTTCAAAGCAGTTCTGAAGCAGAGTGTGGCAGCCTCATCAGATACAGCTTTGAGGCCTGGTGACTTATAATGAAGGTGCCATGTAATTAGAAATGGTCCCTGTCTTTTCTGAGTACTGATGAAAACCAATGGCTCAGAGGTTAATTCAAATAATAATTAATATTGGTCTCTGTCAGTAGAGGGTGGTAATGAAATCTTTCATTATTTGATGGCTTTGACTTTAAACGTTGAGTGAAGAATGGAAATGGTGTGATTCCTCCGACTAATTGTGGGGAGGCTCCAACCACGGAATACAGAATGGCAAGGGGTAGGACTCAGAAGCCACTGAGCACACAATTTCCCCGCAACTCGCCATCACCTAAAGTTGAATTTCAACTTAACGTTGAAATATCAGTGTTATTTTATTTTCTGAAGTGATACTTAATGCAAGATAATAGGAAGGTCCTGTTCACTGACCTACTATTGTGGCCTGAGGAAGCTTTTCGTGGTCATTCATGTTTCCTGTTGTATGTCGTACACATAATACACAGCGTTAAATTACCCACTAGGTCTTTTTTTTTTAAATGTTTTATTAGAGAAATAGTGATTTATAAGGCAGTTGTTACATGGGTACTCACTTAGTAGATTGCTTATGCATGGAGACAAAATATTTGCTTAAAAGACATTAGGTGGAAGGGGGATGTTTAGGCTACAGTTTTTTTTAAAAAAAAACAAAAAACCAGGAATACTTCATTAATAAGTAGCTCTGACATCACAGTTTCCTTTTTATGAAATGCTTATTAAGATGTCACTATAGCTCTGTATGACATCATTCTAAGTAGGAGCATCTTTTCTATAGGAAGTAAGAGAGTAGGGGCTGGTTGGTGATATACCTAGTGGAGTGCACACTTTACCGTGGTCGAGCCCCTCGTCTGCGCCTGCACGGAGGGGCGTCATGAAGAGTGAAGCAGTGTGATAGGTGTCTCTTTTCTTCTCTTTCTCCCGCTTCCCTCTCAATTTGTCCTTCTGTGTGTGTGTGGGGGAGGTGGTAAAGGGAAAAAATGGCTGCCAGAATGTGTTCTGCAGATAGCAAGCTCCAGTATAATCCAGCTGTGTGTGGGGGGAGGAGGTGTAAAGGGAAAAAGTGGCTGCCAGAATGTGTTCTGCAGACAGCAAGCTCCAATAATAATCCAGCTGTGTGTGTGTGGGGGAAAGTCATAGAGCAAAGGAAGACTTTGGACAGTTTGAGAGCTCTGAGGTGTTTCAAATGCTCAAGCAGTTGACCTTAACTTTTTTTTTTTTAAAGATTTATTTTTTTAGAGGAAGGGAGAAAGAGTGGACACACCAAAGCATCACTCTGACATGTACAGTGCTGGAGACTGAACCCAGGTCCTCATCAGTGTTTACTCACTTGTGGGCTCAGTGTTTCCTCACCGCACCACTTCCCAGGCTGCCAGTAGAGCAGAAGTTCTTTCTAACACACAAAAGTAGAAAGAGCAGCAAAATCGGGCATCTCGAGTCTTTTACCAAGTTCACTGACTGAGGGTCAGATTTACTTTATTCATAACTTCCACCATGACTGGTATTATTTTGAACGAAACCTCAACACGTTACTTTCTTTTAAGAGAATTCAGTATGTGTCCCTAATAGAAAATACGCCCCACTCCAAGTTAAATTGCTACGTACTTCCGTAGGAACTAAATGTTTCCCCCTTTATAGTCAACTTTTTCTTTTCTTTTTTTAAAAATTAATTTTATGTATTATTGGATAGAGACAGAGAAATTGAGAGAGGAAGGGGAGATAGTGAGGGAGAGAGACAGATACCTGCAGCCCTGCTTCGCCACTCATGAAGCTTTCCCCCTGCCAGAGGCTTGAACCCAGGTCCTTAGGCTCTGTAATGTGTGCGCTTGACCAGGTGCGCCACCACCTGGCCCCCGAAGTCAGCTTTTTCAGGCAGACGTGGAGAGAGGGAATGAGAATACCACACTGAAGCTTCATCCAGCACAGTGGGGATTGGACTTGAATACGGGCCACTTCCATGGCAGTGCAGACACACTGTCCAGGTGGACTGTTTTGCCAGTCCTTGCAGGACCAATGAATGAATTAACTAATGAATGAGTTAAACACAAGAGAGAGAGCCAGGCCATAACTCTGGCATACTTTGTGTTGGGGGCTGACCTCTAGACTTAAGCTGGCAATCCAGCATACTACCCATTGCTCCATTTTCAGGACACCTTTGCAGCACCTTTTGGAGGAAGTTTATTTTGCTGTCATTTCCTGGCAGTGCTGTGTTTAAGGAGTGATGTGTAAGCATGCTTCCTTTACTGGATCATCGTGGGGGGATAGACATTTGCTGTTGAGCTTGTGGGTTGGGTACAAGCTGCCCTGAAATTCCCTAGGACACTGTCTCCATTTTCTGTTTAATGATAACACTCCACTTTTAAAAGACAGAACAAACCTACTTGATGTGATAGGAGTATCTCTAAATTTGCAAAGGGAATCTAAGCTCTGCTTTTGTTTTGGCCACCATTGTATATGGACAAAATAGTTAACTGTTCTTTCACTATAAAAGGCAGAAACGATGCTTCACAGCCTTTTTATAGGGACTGGGGTACAAAGCTTAAACAGTATTTTTTTTTAATATTTATTTTATTTATTCCCTTTTGTTGCCCTTGTTTTATTGTTGTAGTTATTATTGTTGTTGTCGTCGTTGTTGGATAGGACAGAGAGAAACAGAGAGAGGAGGGGAAGACAGAGAGGGGGAGAGAAAGACAGACACCTGCAGACCTGCTTCACCGCCTGTGAAGTGACTCCCCTGCAGGTGGGGAGCCGGGGTTCGAACTGGGATCCTTATGCCGGTCCTTGTGCTTTGTGCCCCCTGCGCTTAACCTGCTGCGCTACAGCCCGACTCCCTTAAACAGTATTTTTAAAAAGTATTTATTTCCATTGTTGATGTTGTTCGTTGTTGGATAGGACAGAGAGAAATGGAGAGAGGATGGGAATTCAGAGACGGGGAGAGAAAGAAAGAAACACCTGTAGACCTGCTTCACCGTTTGTGAAGTGACTCCCCTGCAGGTGGGGAGCCAGGGCCTGGAACCGGGATCCTTACACCTGTCCTTGCGCTTTGCTATATGTGCACTTAACCCGCAGCGCTACCGCCCGGCTCCGTTAAACAGTATTTTGAATTCATTCATTTGAAATAACATTTCGACCTTATTTGAATGAACAGATAATGTATATTATCTCCAATGTTCCTATCCCATTGATGATAGATGCTTTCCTATATCCAAGTGGTAAGCATTACTCAGGTTTGCATTACTGTAGATACAAATAAGATACTTTTCTACAGCATCACTTTTCAGAATCTGTATCTTGCTCTGATAAAAGGTGGAAACTTAAAAAAAAAGCTAGAAACTTTAGAACTTTCCCCTTTTTAAAATATTTATTTATTCCCTTTTGTTGCCCTTGTTGTTTTATTGTTGTAGTTATTGCTGTTGTTATCGATGTCGTCGTTGTTGGATAGGACAGAGAGACATGGAGAGGGGGCGAGAAAGAGACCGGTAGACCTGCTCCACCGCCTGTGAAGCGACTCCCCTGCAGGTGGGGAGCAGGTCCTCGCGCTTTGCGCCATGTGCGCTTAATGCGCGGCAACCGCCTGACTCCAAGAACTTCCCCTTTTTAATTAAATCACGTGACTGTTTCAGCTCGTGAACATAGTGGTATCACTGTCTGCTTTAACTTAGTGGGGAGAATGATGATTTCCAGTTTCCTGTCTTCCTGTGATAGGTGCCAACACAGCACATTATCTGCCAGTTTGCCAGCTTCTTCCACCACAGGGCACTGCACTGGGTTATCACCCCCTTTTCAAAATCCACCTCCTACCTCCACCCTGTCTGCCTCCTTTTGAGTCCTTGTATCTGTTGCAGTAGACCACGGCAAATTTCAGTCTCAATCCTGTGCTTTCTCTTTGTTTCTTAAGTCCCATCAGTGAATGAGATCATCTTCCCTCCCTTCTGGCTTATTTCACTTACCACGCCCCCTTCAGGTCCCATCAAAGTCAAGTCAAAAGAGAAGATCTCATTATTTCTTACAGCGGAGTGGTACTCGGTTGCGTCGTACATACACCTCAGCTTTCTTAGCTGCCCCTTTGTTGCTGCACATCGGGGTTGTTCCCAGGTCGCTCAGCAGTGGTCATAGGTGTACAGAGGTCTCTTTAGATGTGCGCTTGCTTGTGTTCTGTGGATATATAGCAAGGCGAGAAAAGACCAGATCCTATGGTAGGCCCACTTTTTTATATTTTGAAAATTTCGTCAGACTGTTTTCCATAAGGGCTGGACCAATTTATATTTCTGCCAACATTGTGAAAAGGATTTCTTTTTCACAACATCTTTACCAGCACTTGTTATTTCTATTCTTTGTGATATATGACATTCTTACGGGTAGAAAGCGATATGGCTGGCTGTGCGTTCCTCTGGTAGAGTGACTTTCAGCGTTTCTCTTGCCTGTTAAGTTACCCGAATATCTTCTTTGGTGAAGACTCTGTTCAGATCTCACCCTGTTTGTAATTTTTAAATGCCTTTTGTGGGTTCTTTATATATTTTGTTCTCAATTAGCCCTTTGTCCCAGTGTATGATGAGTAAAAATTTCCCCTCAGTTGGATGTCTCTTGGTTTTGGTGATGCTTGCTTTTGCTTGATCACTCTTCTTTCATATGCGGTGTCCAATCTTGTCTGCAAATCTGACTCTTCCCAGAATACATACTGAGCCAGCAGCTTGTGCCCCCATTTCTGATCCCTTCCCCAAACGGGCCATTCTTACTCTCTGGTCTTAATATAGAAGCACCCTCAGGAGACTTGTATGTGTGCTTGCTGTCATCAGCCTGTTCCAACAGGGCTGCCAGAGTGTCCACATCACATCAGATCTTGCCCTCCTCTGCTGAAAGTGCTTCTTTTGCCCATTTTCCTCTGGTAATATCATGGTTCTGTTCCCAGCAGCCCCCAGGGGACGCTCACATGGGTCCTTGGGGTTCAGTGCAAACCTGCCTCATAGATCTTATACTTTACCTCTGGGTTCTTCACCAGCTCCTTCCAGATTGCCAGTTTCTGGACATCAGAGTCACATCCAGACTTCTTGCCCCCCCCCCCATGTTGTGTCTTCCTCAATTTTACATTTCTTTTTTCTTTCTTTAAACTTCAGTAATCACTTTAATGAGGGAATGTTTCTTTATAGAGTCATTGTCAGGAAGGTACATTTCCCCAGCATATTTTATCTCTTAAATGGTTTGCTTATATTTTGCTTAACTCCTCTGACTCTCTCCTCACTAGAATGAATTTCCAAAGGCTGCAGTTGTTGGTGATGTCTACTGATGGCATTCCCAGGGTCTGGAAAACTGGTGTATAAAGGTGCTTGAGACGTATTTGTTGTGGGGCTGGATGCTAGCTCATCCAGAAGGGCATGTGTCATGTGATTCAAACCCCATCACCCATGGGAATGTCAGGGCACCAGGAGAAACTACAGTGCTGTGGGTTCTCTCCCTCTCTCCCTCCCTCTCTCCCTCCCTCTCTCCCTCCCTCTCTCCCTCCCTCCCCCTCCCCCCCCTCTCTCTCACACACACACACACACACACACACACACACACACACACACACACACAGAATGAGAAAAAAAAAGTCAGCCTGAGTGTGTGTGAGAACTCTCTTCCCCCATCACTGTAAAAAAAAAAAAAGTCTTGCATAGGATTGTGTGGAAATTAAACATTTGTGGGAAAAACATTTTCAGTTTACTTCTTGGTAGGTAGTACAGAATGTGTGTGTGTGTGTGTGTGTGTGTGTGTGTGTGTGTGTGTGTGTGTGTGTGTGTGTGTTATACAGCAGTGAGATTTTGCAAAAGACAGAAAATATACACTATAGTGGCTTTCAGAAAGTAGACATCTCTTTGTGACAGTCAAGGTAACGACTCAGCTAGCAGATTAGAGTTTTTCTTCTTCCCATTCAGGCCTATGTTAAGTGTTTTTTGACCCGACATAAGGGTATTGCATCTTACAGCATCTCTCTGTCCCATTTACTGGGAATGTTGAGTTTGATCATTTGCTGAAGGCATTCCATCTTGAAAAGCGAGTGGGTAGAATTTGTGACCTTAGTTCATTGCCAGAAGTACACAATGCATTTCCATCGGGTTTCTTGTGGTTAAATTTGGTTAGATTTGTAGAAGTTTCTCAAGAGCACAAATTATATATATTTCCGGCTCTGGTTTTGTCTGCTTGTTGAGAGAGAGAGAGAGAGAGAGAGAGAGATATTTTATGATCTTCAGGTCTTTTTTTTTTTTCCTCCAGGTTTACTGCTGGGCTCCTGCACCATGAATCCACCGCTCCTGGAGGCCATTTTCCCCCCCTTTTTGTTGCCCTTGTTGTAGCCTTGTTGTGGTCATTATTATTACCATTGTTGATGTTGTTCATTGTTGGACAGGACAGAGAGAAATGGAGAGAGGAGGGGAAGACAGAGAGGGGAAGAGAAAGATAGACACCTGCAGACCTACTTGCTTCACCGCCTGTGAAGCGACTCCCCTGCAGGTGGGGAGTCGGGGCTCGAACCGGGATCCTTACGCCGGTCCTTGCACTTTGCGCCACGTGCGCTTAACGCACTGCGCCACCGCCTGACCCCCTATGACCTTAATATATATATGGGACCTTGGTAGCCTCTTCACCATTTCAGTTTGCTTTCTGTGCCGCCCCCCCATGAATACTGCTGGGATTTGGTGCCTACATGGCTTCACTACTGCTGGTGGCCTTTTTTTTTTTTTTTTTTCAGATTTTATTTTGTTTTTGATAGAGCGTTAGGCAGATAAGGAGGGAGGGAACAAGAACACCTGCAGCTCTGTATTCAAGTGGTTATATACAGCCTTAGCGATCCAGAGAAAGATTAAGTGGGTAGGATGAATTTAAAGTATAAAGTAGCAACATTTACTTATATGTGGCATCTTGCATTCTGTATATTACATGAGTAATGTACAGTATGATTTAGATATGGCAAATTTAAATTTCTTTTTATTATTATTAACTTTATTAGTGATTTACTAATGATTGACAAGATTGTGAGATAAGAGGGATACAATTCCATGCAATTCCCACCACCAGAGTTCCAAGATATGGAAAATAATTTATCACCCTTGAGGTAAAGTCCTTTTGGAGATGAAAGACTTCCTTTTTCGGATTCAGCTAAGTCCAAAATGTGATTTCAAATGAATGGACTGAAAGTAGTTTTTTCAACTTCCAAAAGCAGAAGTATAGAAAATTTGGGCATACTTCCCCCCATTTTGCATTTCCATAATCATTGTGAAATCTAGATTAATTGGTTTGGTATCGATTATAATTTTTAAGCCTGTTTGTGGGACTCAGGGACTCACACTTTTCAGAGTTCTCTTGCAGATGAAAGATAGATAAATACTGGACAAAGTTTTAAGGGTTGTAGTTAGAATTGCCTGTTACAGATAGTTGTTTAGGAACTATTATTTGGCCAGCTCTTTGTCTAGGTCTGGAGACCACTAGCATAGCAGGTAGACAGTACACACACCTGCTCACAGGGCGTTAGGGCTGTGAAGGAGGGCGACTCCATCATGAGAATAAGCCTATAGCTGGGCCAGATTCCCTAAGAGGAAACTGAGGGTTTGTGAGATTTAATACCTGTTAGGAGGACTTGAATGGGACCTACTGCAGTTTGACATATGCAAAAATTCTAACCAATTATTTTCTAGTATCTGCTTGATTGTATGTTTATTCTAAAATTCCAACTATAAAACCTTTACAAAGTAGAATGAGGAATTTACCTACAATAAGCCCTAGTGCATATAATTAGTCTGTAGATCTTTTATTTGTAGCAAGGTTTTCACAGTGTGAGCGTTTTATACATATAGAAGGTCTTTTCCTCAGGAATACTGTGGGTGATGTTTTAGTCGAGCTCTGCTTTTTCCCAAATGACTCTACAGCTACATTCTTTTTATTATTTATTATTATTATTTATAAAAGGAAACATTGACTAAACCATAGGATAAGAGGGTACAACTCCACACAATTCCCACCACCAGAACTCTGTATCCCATCCCCTCCCCTGATAGCTTTCCTATTCTTTAACCCTCTGGGAGTATGGACCCAAGGTCATTGTGGGGTGCAGAAGGTGGAAGGTCTGGCTTCTGTAATTGCTTCCCTGCTGAACATGGGCGTTGACAGGTCGATCCATACTCCCAGCCTGCCTCTCTCTTTTCCTAGTGGGGCAGGGCTCTGGGGAAGCAGAGCTCCAAGGCACATTGGTGGGGTTGTCTGTCCAGGAAAGTCTGGTTGGCATCATGCTAGCATCTGGAACCTGGTGGTTGAAAGAGAGTTAACATACAAAGCCAAACAAATTGTTTACCAATCATGAACCTAAAGGCTGGAATAGTGCAGATGAAGAGTTGGCGCGCGCGCGTGGGGGTGTGTGTGTGTGTGTGTGTGTGTGTGTGTCTCCGTTTTGTAGATAGCTAGTAGGCATATTTTAGTTATATTCCAAAGGGCCTGTGGCTGTACTAGTTTTTTTCTTTTTCTCCCCCCCCCCCCCAGCCTAAAATCTGATATGCAGGTAGATCCAAGTTATTGTCTGGGGAGAGGATGTCATGGCTGGAAAAAGGACCAGAAAGCTGGATCAGGGAAGAGAGTAACTCCCCAACATGGGAAAGGTGAATAAATATTGTTGACTGTAAACCCCATCGATTTGATGTGATCTGGGGCCCACATTCAGCTTAGGAGCCTGTGTGACCTTTGCATCCCTGTAGATCTGAGCTCACATTCTGTGGTCATGAGTAGGAACATTCCAAGCTGCCCTAATGTCAGGACCCATCTTCCTCAGGTGTAGCATAGAGTATGTTGTCCAGCCTCCCTTTAGAGCATGGAACATTCTCTACCATTGTTGATCCAAGTTGAGGGCAAGGTCCTATGGGGGCCCACAAAGGGGTCTGTTGTGTTGTTCCTGATAGAGATGACCAAACAGCTGCATTCTTAGAACTTCATATAGCGTTTTCCTTAACTGAACATTCAGGACATTCCCAGTGTTGAAACAGTGCAGCTTGTAAAGACGAATCTTTTGTATGCATCTCACTGTGCCTTTAGGATATGTTTGTAGGAAGGGGTGTCTTGGGGTCATAAACTATTCATTTTATTTTTTTAATATTTATTTATTCCCTTTTGTTACCCTTGTTGTTTTATTGTTGTAGTTATTGATGTTGTTGTTGGATAGGATAGAGAGAAATGGAGAGAGGAGGGGAAGACAGAGAGGGGGAGACAAAGAGAGACACCTGCAGACCTGCCTCACCACCTGTGAAGCGACTCCCCTGCAGGTGGGGAGCCGGGGGCTCGAACCAGGATCTTTACGCCGGTCCTTGTGCTTTGCTCCACCTGCGTTTAACCTGCTGTGCTACCACTCGATTCCGAAGTACTCATTTTCTAAATGTTACATGTCTCTGTATTGGCCTAAAAGGTCAGAACAGTTGTCAATCCTTTCAGTGGTGTAGGAGATATCCCCCATTTTTTCCTGTACGGGACTACCTTGAACATTGTTTTCCTTTGCCAACTGGATAGATGTGCTGCTTTCAGTATACAGTGAAGTTCCTTTCCACCTAAGATTTTGGTCTTCTGCGTCTACTTAAAGCTTGACCTTTACACCACTGTACTGCCTAGCCACTCGTGCTTGCTCTAGTGCGCTTTCCTCTATTCTAGTAGGGAGTAGAGGTTAAGATTGCTGGCTCGTTTTGGAGATTATTCCCATTGCTCTTACTTCTTCTAGCGTTTGCCCTATTGCTCTTACTTGCCAGCAGTAACTCCTTGGCAGGCTACTGAATCCTCAGTCTCTGTTTCCATAACAGGAGTAATGGGGATTAAACAAACAGGTGCGTCTGAAGCCCCAGCATAGGGCCTGAAACAGCAATCAGTGCTTGGTGAGTACTTGCCATCTTTAGGACCAGGCACCATTGTGGGAGGTGATGTTCTTCTGTGCAAATCGCTATGAGTCCTGGTCAGTTGCTTCAGATCCTTGTGGATACTGGAATTCTCTCGACAGTTCCTTTTCCCATTGAACTTTATCTTTGTCATGAGTTCTGCTGGTGACATTCTAGATCAGCCCAGTCAGTCTGGGTATAAGTACAGATCATTTTCCTTTGAAGTTGGTTAGGGACTGAAACATTCCCTCAGACTCGTCACAGTGTCAAAACTCTGGTTCCAGTGTGACTGTATTTGGAGATATAGGGCCTGAGTAGAGATAATTAAGGTTAAATGAGGTCATTTGGTTGAGTCTTTAATCCCAGAGGATTAAAGGTGTTGTAAAAAGAGGAAGAGAAAGATCTCTCTTTCTCCATGTACGCACACAAAGAGGTCATGTGAGCACACAGTGAGATGATGGCCAAATGCAAGCCTACGGTCTTATTGAAATCTGTCTCCCCAGTTCCTGGATTTTGGTCCTCAGACCTATACGTGATAAATCCATGTTCTTCAAGCTTTCTTGTAGTATTTGTAATGGCAGCCTTAACAGGCTAAGTTTTCCAGTTGAATGTCTGTCTGAAGTAGTACTATTTCTTTTTTTTTTTTACACTTATTTATTTATTTATTTATTTCCTTTTGTTGTCCTTGTTTTATTGTTGTAGTTATTATTGTCGTCGTTGTTGGGTAGGACAGAGAGAAATGGAGAGAGGAGGGGAAGACAGAGCGGGGGGAGAGAAAGACAGACACCTGCAGACCTACTTCACCAACTGTAAAGCGACTTCCCCTGCAGGTGGGGAGCCAGGGGCTGGAACGAGGAACCTTACGTGGGTCCTTGCGCTTTGCACCACGTGCGCTTAACCCGCTGTGCTACCGCCTGACTCCCATTAGTGCTATTTCTAGGCCATTGGTTTGACACCAACTGACCTGAAAGCTTTGTAAAACACAGATTGTAGGGTGGATCCTTGTAGGTGTTGGAATTCCCTTGAATTTTGGATTTAGTAGGTCTGGGTTGACCTGGAAATTCACATTTCTGATAAATTCCTCAGTACTGATAGGGTACTGATAGGTTCGCACACTTGGAGAGCAGTCTAGAGGGTTTGTCTAGACATTGCAAACAAGTGTCCCCTATCTACCATGTCGGGTAGAGATGCTGGTTATACTGCCCAACTACAGAAGTCCTTTAACCAATATCAGTGAAAGCGTTTATCCTGCTTATCTTATATGGGTTGTTGAAGCTAAAACACAATAAATGTCAACTTTTGGGTCCTCCCTTGATGTTCGTAGAAAGCAGTAGGGGTGGTGAATGTGGCCTTGTTAAGGAGAACAGCAAGTGGATGAGTATCAGCGTATTAACAGTAAGCTACAAAGCAAAACTAGGACATATACTTGCTGTGCTCCACTAGACACTGCTAGTTATGTCATCTGTTGACTGCTGGAACTTTCTCTTTAACGCTCCCCCCATGTTCCCTCACTCCAGTTTCTTGTGAGAAGCAGGCATTTTAGTTCAATAATCTGTGTAGAATCAGTAGCCCCTTACTCTGGGCCTTCCTTATCAAGCATGTCTGTGTTTTTTTTTTTTTTTTTTTTTTAGTGACTGTGGCCATGGAAATTACCGATTTTTCCGTTGTTCGTGGGTGAGATGTGATTCTGCTTTTTGTGACTAGAGTGTTGTGTTTGAAAGGATATTTATTTATTTATTTATTTATTTATTTATTTATTTTTAATTTGCCGTGGCTGGGTGTTTTATAATGTACAAGGTTTTAAGTGTATACCTAGTTACAAGTATAATGCATTTTTCAATAATGTTAATTAACAGTACAGATTCTGATGGAGTGTGGCTTTTATTTTTTTTTGTCTGCTATTATTCTTTATTTATTGACCCTGTCAGCGTGACCACTGTTCTATTACAGAGTGTGATCTTTAAATGTTGTAATCTCAGTAGCTTTCGGCTCTTGTTGAGATTCCCAAAGAGCTTTTATTTATGTAGACTGTTAATGTTGACAGCATTGGACACTAAAACAGCTTAAAATTACATTTAATTCATTTAAAATGACGTTAATTAATTTTAATACACACACATACATATATATTTTTTTAACCACAGCACTGATCAGCTCTGGTTTATGGTGGTGCGGGGGATTGAACCTGGTGCCTTGGAGCCTCAGGCATGAGAGTCCCTTTGCTTATGCTATCTACTCCCTCCTTGCAAATACAATTTTTAATGAGAAATAATTCCCCAAACAACTTGTAGTGAGCATGAATGGCATACTTTATATTTTTGTGAATGTCTTTAATGCCTGGCTTAAGAAAGGACAGATTCTCATAGCTTCTGCATTCCATCTGCTGTGATATGTTGTTTTGGTTGAAGAATATGAGGAAAGTCTGTCCTCATACAGATACGTAATGGAAAAGGAAGGGATATTTTGAATAGCCTTTTCTGGTAGTATGATACCTGACTAAACTATTAGCAGCAGTCTTAAAGGTTAATTACGAAGTTGAATCTCAAGTCCTAATCAGTGAAATGTTTGTTTTTGGTTTCACTAAAATTCATCACTCTGTCGTGTATTTTGAATGGATCTTTATCTCTGCATGGTTTAGTAACAGTGCATTCAGAATTTAGAAAAATATTGCTTCAACAAGTTTTATGAGTCAAATGTTGACACATTTCACTATACAATATTTAAAAAAAAAAATCACATGGGGGTCGGGCGGTGGGTTAAGCGCATGTGGCGCAAAGCGCAGGGACTGGTGTAAGGATCCCAGTTCAAGCCCCCGGCTCCCCACCTGCAGGGGAGTCGCTTCACAGGTGGTGAAGCAGGTCTGCAGGTGTCTCCCCCCCCCCCCCCGTCTTCCCCTCCTCTCTCCATTTCTCTCTGTCCTATCCAACAACGAACAACATCAACAATGGCAATAATAGTAACCACAACGAGGCTACAACAACCAGGGCAATAAAAAGGGGGGAAAATGGCCTCTAGGATCGGTGGATTCATAGTGCAGGCACTGAGCCCAGCAATAACCCTGGAGGGAAAAAATTTAAAAAAAAAAATCACATTTGTTAATATTACCACCTGTCTAATTAGAAAAGTATAAGTCTGGGAGAAGCTGTCAAGATCATGATATTATACACAGATTTCCCAAACTTTTGAAATTCAGATTTTACCACTGACAACACAATACTGACTTGCCTTTTTTTTTTTTTAATTCCCCTTTCATTTCTTTTTCTCCCCTTTCCTCCCTTCCCCTCCCCTCCCTATCTCCTTTCCCTCTTTCCCTTTTGATTCTTTCCTCTTTTCCCTAGAGCATTGCCCAGCTGTGGCTTTTGTGGTGCTGGGGATTGAACCTGGGACCTTTTTGGTGCCTCAGGTATGGATGTTTTTGCATAACCACTGTTAGCTTCCCAGGCATCATTAAAAAAAAAAAAGATTTATTTATTTTTGATAGAGACAGAGGTTGAGAGGAAAGGGCAGGGAGAGATAACGAGGAATGGCGCGGGCTTGCTTCACCGCTCACGAACACCTGCGGGTGGGGAGGGGGCCGTACCCAGGCGCTTGCACATGGTAGTGCGCATGCTCAACCGGGTGTGTCACTGCCCTGCCCCAACACTGGCTTTTCTTTTTCTTTTTCTTTTTTAAATTTTTTTTGCCTCCTGGGTTATTGTTGGAGCTCAGTGCCTGCACTACGGATCCACTGCTCCTGAAGGCTGGAGCTATTTTTCCCTTTTGTTGCCCTTGTTTATCATTGTTGTTGTTATTGCTGTCGTTGTTGGATAGGTCAGAGAGAAATGGAGAGAGGAGGGGAAGACACAGAGGGGGAGAGAAAGACAGACACCTGCAGACCTGCTTCACCGCCTGTGAAGCGACTCCCCTGCAGGTAGGGAACCAGGGGCTCGAACTGGGATCCTTATGCCAGGTCCTTGCGCTTTACACTTAACCTGCTACACCACCACTCTGCCCCCAACACTGGCTCTTTATATATATAATTTGTTTTTCAAGTAATTTATCATCTTTTTTTGCCTCCAGGGTTATCACTGGGGCTTTTCCCCCCTTTTGTTGCCCTTGTTGTTATAGCCTTGTGGTTATTATTGTTGCTGTTGATGTCGTTCGTTGTTGGATAGGACAGAGAGAAATGGAGAGAGGAGGGGAAGACAGAGAGGGGGAGAGAAAGACAGACACCTGCAGACCTGCTTCACCGCCTGTGAAGCGACTCCCCTGCAGGTGGGGAGCCGGGGGCTCAAACCAGGATCCTTACACCGGTCCCTGGACTTTGTGCCACGTCCCCTTAACCTGCTGTGCTACCGCCCAGCCCCCAACACTGGCTTTTCTTAAAGTGACTTATTTTGTTCATTTGAGACAATGCCCAAATACTACTTTGGATAGCCACACCTTGTCAAAGTTTTTTTCCAAGCAGAGGTTGTGTTCATTGGATAGAGTTTGCAGTTCAGTTGCACGACCTCCCTTTTTAGATTGACTTTGGAGTTGAATGGTGATGACATTAGCCACCATCTAGAAGAATGCGTGAAGGGCAATTCTCTCCGTTAACAGAGGGAAGCAAGTCATGCTATGCTGGTTAAAAGGACAAAATTCTCACCTTTTTCATTCTACTTTATTTACTAGAAATTACGCAAATGGATATTGTTTCCTTCTATGCAGTATGACCTTGGAGACAGAATACCACATTGAGTGATAACGCCAACGGTTACAACATTTTTAGAATGCCACCTTATTTGGACTCACTTCAAGTTATAACTTTAGCTTGCTTCATAGATTTGTGTTTGGATGTACCATTTTAAAATTGTATTGCCTCAAAGACCAGTTAATATTTTCCAAGGATATATAACTATGTTTACCCAGGGCTGGTGAAATAGCTCACTTGTATAGTGTAAGACTGTTTTGAGCACAACCTGACTTCAAGCCCAGCTCCCCACCACAATGAAGGAATCTTCAGTGCCAGGGTCTCTTTCACTCTTTGTACTTCTCTCTTAAAGAAAGGAAGAAGTCTGTGTTTTCTTTTTTAAATATTTATTTATTTATTCCCTTTTGTTGCCCTTGTTTTGTTGTTGTAGTTGTTGTTGGATAGGACAGAGAGAAATGAAGAGAGGAGGGGAAGACAGAGAGGGGAGAGAAAGACAGACACCTGCAGACGTGCTTCACCGCCTGTGAAGTGACTCCCCTGCACGTGGGGAGCCAAGGCTCGAACTGGATCCTCAAACCGGGTACTTGCGCTTTGCGCCATGTGTGCTTAACCCACTGTGCTACCGCCCGCACCCCCCCCCCCCATCTTTATAACTTTAAAACAGAGCAAAACATAATTTTCCCAGTATCTCTGCGAGGCCACGTGAGTGGATCAGGACTTGGGCTTCCCAGAGCTCATGCCCCTTGATTCTCCAGTCCCAGAGGCCCAAGAACAGGATTTCTTCCCCGCACAGTTGTAAGAATGCGACTCTCCTGACACTTGCCTGCCTTCCCATCCTTTTCCACTAGCCCAAGAACAGGATTTCTTCCCCGCACAGTTGTAAGAATGCGACTCTCCTGACACTGCCTGCCTTCCCATCCTTTCCCACTAGCCCTGTCTCTGCCGTAGCAAGGCAGCAGACAGCCTGTAGTTTTCATTTTACATTTTTAAAGATTTATTTTAACGAGAGAGAAACAAACCCAGAGCATTAGGCTTGCTAGAGAGTGAATTGGGGGCCACACGCATACAAGTCTTTCCTTCTGTCACTAAGCCACTTCCTGGCTGCTATGATTTTAAAAAGTCATATTTTATTCTTTTTAAAAAAAAATTTTTTTTTCTTTTATTCCCTTTTGTTGCCCTGTCATATTTGATTCTTTACCAGGGCAGGAAAGTTTTGGTGTAACTGCATTTGAGTTTTCTATTGTGTCCGCTCCTATAGAGAGAGATGATATCGGGAGCCAGAGAACCTAGATGGTTAAGTCAGGCTTATTACGGAACCTGAAAAGTACAGCTAATATTTGCTTGGTGTCTACTGTGTGCAAGACATTCTGTTAATGCTCAAATGAATCCCTTTTTTTTTTTTTTTTTAAGATAGAGACAGAGAGGCAAAGAATGAGAGAAAGAGATCACTGCACTGGTCTTCCTGCAGTGAGGCAGGGTGCTGGGCTAAACCTAGGACAGAGACACGGACACGGACAGAGACACGGACAGAGACAGAGACACGGACAGGGACACAGACACGGACATGGCAAAGCAGCATACTGTCCAAGGGGGCCCCCCTCCCCCCCAGTGAAGTCACTTCCAAACATTCTTTTGAGGGAGGTGATGGGGTACTTGTTTTTATAGATGAGGAAACTGAAGTCCAGAGTGTTTCTTTTACTTTTTTGATGTAGTAAAGAGAGTTTGAGCCAGATGTCATCGGCTTTCTAGCTGTTTTCCCCACACTTCCAGATGCTGTTCTTGTCAGCCCCCCTCTCCAGCCGTGATGTCTCTCTTCATAATTTTCTTCTCTGCTTGTTTTAAGCTCGGTTAAGAGTGTTGAAATACGGTCAAAATTGAGCTTCATTAAGCTTTGATGAGAGGTGGATTTTGTAGACAAACTTTGAAAAACCTTCATAAAATTTGGTTTGTCAATGATCAATAAAAGATAAAGATGAGGAAATGCTGAGTTTCCAACAGAACCTTGGGCAGAAATGGGATCAGTTCAGCGTCCTTACAGACTTGCAAAATCGAAGATAGAGACGCGTTAGAGTGGATGAAGAAATGAGTGGCGGGATGTGCAAATATAATAAGTGCTTCTTTCTAACTTGCCTTTTCTTTTTTTTCTTGGATAGAGACAGAGACATCAAGACATCAAGAAAGGGGGAGATAGATAGGTAACTTATAGTTTTGCCCCTGCAGGTGGGAACCGGGGACTTGAACCCAGGTCCTTGCTCATGTTAATGTGCATGCTAAAGTAGATGTGCCACCACCTCTCCCCCTCCATTTGTCTTTTTTTTTTTTTTTTTAATGGAGAAACAAACACATTCTGTGTGTGTGCGTGACAGATTGAAAGCAGGTTACTTTTCAACTGGTTTGTTCATGTCGCTGTTCTACTCTGGCAATGAGACCAGGATGGCCTGACTGAGCAGCACTTGTGTGTGTGTGTGTGTGTGTGTGTGGGGGGGGGGGGGTCTGCCCAGGGCCTTTATAGCCATGGAGGCAGCTCTCAGCTCCTTGGCATCTCCGGGGGTTCTGTGGACATTTGCGTCAAAGTTCTTCAAGCTGCAGAAACAATGCTCTGGAGTCCAGATACGGTCAAATTTATTGGTGGCACATTGTCAGAAGAGATTTTAAGGGAATAGTCTATGACCTTTTCTTTTTCTTTTCTTTTCTTTCTTTCTTTTTTTTTTTTTAAACATTGTGGAGGTTATGAGGTCCAGGATGTTTTAAAGATGAAATTTCTTGTGGTTTCTTGATGGGAAAGCTCTCCACCTGCACTGTGAAGGAATCTGAGGAAAGGAAGGTGTGTCTTAAGCTTGACTATATTAATCACAGTGCATAATTAATAACTTCCAAATGTGAAGGACTTCTGCCACCCTCAGCACCTCTGAAGGTGACAGCTATGTTGTTATTTGAAAAAGAAAAAGAAACTGCTACTCAGCAAATCAGTGGGAAATGGAATGAAGATATTTGGCATCTGGTTCTTTGAGAATTTTATTGGATGCCTTGTAGCTGTGTTCTGTACTCTTAAATTGTTAATGACACAGAAGGATCATATTTGTATGGCTAAGAACTTTTTTTTTTTGCCTTCAGGGTTATTCTTGGGGCTTGATGCCGGCACTATGAACCCACTGCTCCTGGAGGCCATTCGTTCCCATTTTGTTGCCCTTGTTGTTGTCGTCATCGTTGTCATTGTGGGATAGGACAGAGAGAAATGGAGAGAGGAGGGGAAGACAGAGAGGGGGAGAGAAAGACAGACACCTGCTGACCTGCTTCACCGCTTGTGAAGCAACCCCCCTGCAGGTGGGGAGTCCAGGGCTCGAACTGGGATCCTTATGCCGGTCCTTGCACTTCGCACCATGTGTGCTTAAGCCGCTGCGCCACCACCTGACCCCCCCCCCCCGCCAGCTAAGATCTTTTAAAAATATATATTTTCCTTTTGTTGTCCTTATTTTTTGTTTGTTTGTTTTGTTGTTGTAGTTGCAGTTATTATTGTCTCTGTGGCTAAGAACTTTTTATGAGTAGGAGAGATGGTGTGCTGCCTATGCTGCTGAGGAATAAAAAGGAACTCGGGTGATTTCTTCTCACAAGTCTGCTTCAGTGGCTGCAGGGTCTTTGAACTTAGATCCCAGACATTTTAGAAAGAACCTAGGAGGTGATGGAGGCCTTTTGCACAGAGCTAGTGCTGCATCCTTTCTCAGGGTGGACTCCAAGCTGAGGGGCTTCCTGTGAAGCGCTTTCAAAACATTGCAAATGAATGTGTCCTGAGAAGTGATGATTTCAGGGTCTTAATATATAAATCAGGTAGATGGCAGTTAGCCTTTGGGGAAGGAACTGCTACTTTAGAATTACAGGTATTTTTTGTAGTAGTTCTGCATTTAAAACTGAAAATTTACTGCGTTGTTTACTTAGTATATGCATTTGAGTTAGCTGTATAGTCAGTTTACTGGTGCTTCTTAAACTACTGTGCGTGATAATTGCAGGTGAGGACAGCTCTACTTCACTTGTAGCTGTGATGCCGCTCAGTCGAGTGTCTTAGTATGGGGGGATATTTGCCATTTGACTCGGCTGCACAAGAGACCATGAAACAGAGACTTAAGTAACTGCACCTAAGCCACACAGCCTGGTCCATATATTTATAGCCTTAAAATTCCCACTTTGGAGCATATAGGACCTGCACTGATTATCTGTGTTCTGTACTAGTTATGTGACAGGTACTGTGATGAGGCCTCCCCGCCTCCATTAATCCTCATGAACTAGGAGTAGGTCATTTTATTATCTCTTTTTAGTTTTTTTAAAAAAGATTTACTTATTTATTTACTAATAAAAATAGTAGGAGGGGAAGTAGAAAGAGAACCAGAGCATTACTTTGGTACATGTACTGCCAGGGATTGAACTCAGGACCTTGTTATTTGAAAGCCCAGCATTTTATCCACTATGCCACCTCCTAGACCATGTATTTCGCAGATGAGAAGAGGAAGTTCTTGAAAGGGATAAGTCATTTCAGAGTTAGGCTCACACCTTAGTGGATACATAGTACCTTCTGACTACGCCCCTTTGTTCTGTTGATTCTTTTTAAAAATTCATACCTCAGGAGTTTAGACTTGTTTAAAATTCAACAAATGAATAAAAGCCATCAGAAAGAAACCACATCTATTTTTTTGTTTCCTTCAGTTTAAACTAACTTATTTAAGTAGCCACGTAGGGCTAAAGCTGCTGTTCTGGTTAACATGAGGATGTTGGGAGGATGCCCACAAACCTCTGACATTTTATTCTAATTTCCACCAGAGCATTTACCCAAATAGCAAAATAGCTGATAGGGTCAGAAAACAAAATTAGCAGAAATTCCAGGAAAGTCATGACATATTTTATGTTCTATGTAAACATCTGTCATGACTTTTTGGACAGTCCAATACATTAAGACATAAAGTAATGCAGGAAAACGGGAATCTTTTGTTTAAACTAGTGTTACAGCTGAAATGCTAAGTGTAAGCTGCAAACTAGCGGGACCAGTCACTATTTCCTGAAAATAGTTTGTTTAGAGGAGTCGGGCGGTAGCACAGCGTGTTGAGCGCACGTGGCGCAAAGCGCAAGGACCGGCGTAAGGATCCCCGTTCGAGCCCCCGGCTCCCCACCTGCAGAGGAGCCACTTCACAGGCGGTGAAGCAGGTCTGCAGGTGTCTATCTTTCCCCCTCTCTGTCTTCCCCGCCTCTCTCTATTTCTCTCTGTCCTATCCAACAATGATGACATCAGTAACAACAACAATAATAACTACAGCAATCAAACAACAAGGGCAACAAAAGGGAATAAATAAATAAAGAAAAGAAAATAGTTTGTTTAGTGATGCCAGATAATACAGTTTTTAATTATACTAGATAGCGGATTGTCAGCAAAGATTGATGGATCTAAAAATAGACTGAAAATCAGTATGTGGAAAACTGAAGATTTTTGGAGGAAAAAGTATTCAAATAAATACATATAGTAAGCAATAAATGGCATTTCATAACATTTCGATTTCTTGGTTGCATTAAGTACAAGTACAGGTAAAATATGCAGAAGAAATTGTCAGGCTTGTGGACCCCACTGAGAGGAACACTCCAGGCCTTGTTCTGGTAGGTTTGTCCTGAAGGCTGGAGGAAATGATTACAGAGGAAGGGACTGTAAGGCTAGAAAATTGCTACCAGCATGTGGTTCTCCTTTTAAACAGTGCACCGTCAGTGAAGAGATAGAAGAGATAGAAGAGATAGAAGATGCTGTAATTCCTGTCCCACTGCAAGCCCCTCTCCTTCCCTGTGTGAACAGTATCACCAGGAAACGGTGTAGCTTATTGATCTGCATTTTTGTGGCTGAAGGAGGGGGCATTACCAACATACTGCATTGTTACAGAACGACAAATATTTTAAACATTTTTGAGGAATACATCTGTTTTATATCTCTAATGGCATTATGTACACAAGTAAGCTAGCTAATGGGACACTTTACACACAGAATTTTAAATTTTAAAGACTGTTTTAGAAAATTTGAGATGTATTTGCCGTAGCTACGAGACTGTAAAAGCATGCAAGTCTTAGTACAGCTCGAAACCTTTACGGTCTTAGAATTAAAAAAAAAAAAATTTATTGCTTCCCCAGAGCCCCACCCTACTAGGGAAAGAGAGAGGCAGACTGGGAGTATGGACCGACCAGTCAACGCCCATGTTCAGCGGGGAAGCAATTACAGAAGCCAGACCTTCCACCTTCTGCAACCCACAATGACCCTGGGTCCATGCTCCCAGAGGGCTAGAGAATGGGAAAGCTATCAGGGAGGGGGTGGGATATGGAGACTGGGTGGTGGGAATTGTGTGGAGTTGTACCCCTCCTACACTATAGTTTTGTTAATTTATCCTTTCTTAAATAAAAAAAAAATTTTTTTTAATTTTTAAAATTTTTTAACCAGAGCACTGTTCAGCTCTCTGGCTGAACAGTGGTGCGGGGGATTGAACCTGGGACTTTGGAGCCTCAGGCATGAGAGTCTTGTTTGCATAACCATTATGCCATTTACCCTCCGCCCTTAGAATTGCTTTATAGAAAATAAATTGTCATTAACATTATCTCCGAGAAACAGACAGAGAATTTGGTGTAGTTAGAGATCAAATAACATGGGAAAGGGAACATGAAAAATTTATATTATGTGATATAAATATTATCACTGATGAAACTTATTTATCCAAATTATCATTTTATTAGTCACTGATGTGCGGTAACAAAATTCATGAAAAAAACACACACACACACAAATGGGTGGTAGTTGTGGAAGGGGAAGGCAGATTGTGGCAATCTGTGACCTCAACAAACTCCATGATTTAAAATGAAGTAGGTGTCTGATTCTGTTTGTATTTGCTGATTAAATTAAGTGCAAAATTCAGTTACAAGTCTTCATTGGTGGCTTTAACTTACCATAATCATCATCTCCATTGTTCTAAAGAAATGTCACATTTGGAAGAATTTACAGGTGTAGGGGTGAACTAGAAAGGAAGTGAAAGCAGGACCATTAAAAAAATGGAGCCTTAATTTTATTTTGTCAGATATAAATGGATTTGAAATACAGATTTGATACTAAATATACTACATGTTCTCATCTTTTTAAAAACTAGACTTACATTTTTGAGGCTATTTCAGTTTTCTGGAAAGTGGCCTCTAGTGCATTTCCAAAGATGATCTCAATCACCCTGTACAGTTTTCTTCTTGTTTATACTGCTTGTTTCTTGATGGCAATTTTAATTTTTAAAATACACGTGCATTTTTCTTTTGCATGAAAGAAATCTGAGAAGACGGTCTAGTTTGTTGTGTGACCTCTGGCCTTGGTGTCTGTCCTGTGATGCTTTCTTTGTTTCTATGCTCAGATTTAGTTTTGATGAATAAAGCTTCCTTCTCTTCAAATGTTCTCTACTCTAGCAGAGAAAATGGATACATTTATTTTCAGCTGCCACGTTGTCCAGTTCCTTCCCTCCCTCCCTCCCTCCCTTCATTCCTTCCTCTTTCTCTCTTTCTGCCCTCCTTTCTCCTCTTCTAAGAAAAAAGGGATGGAAGTGTGTATCAGTGCGTATCAGTGCGTATCTGGACTCCTTTCTTTCTGGATTTCTAGCCCGATAAACTTAGGTACAATTTAAAACTGCTCTTGGGATATTAGAAAAGATCCCCTTTTGGCTTTCCAGAAAATTTGAAAATGTAGCAGAAAGTAGGAAATTGCCGGATCAGCTAACCAGTGACTGTTGCTACAAGTATATTAAAAGCAGAGTTGACAGCTGTCTGCCAGCCGCTCTCTTCGCCCTTGATATGCTGCCCGTACCCTTCCTCGGCATCCTCCTCCAGCACCTGAGGGTCAGCTTTCTAGGTGTTCTTGATTACCAGGATGTTCCCAGACACTGGGTGGCCCTGGGCTGAGTTTTTTCTTCCATTCTAGTCCGTTCTTACTTTTTTTTTTTTTTTTTATTTATTGTTTTATATTTGTTTATTTTCCCTTTTTGTTGCCCTTGTTTTTCATTGTTATTGTAGTTATTACTGTTGTTGATGTCATCGTTGTTGGATAGGACAGAGAGAAATGGAGAGAGGAGGGGAAGACAGAGAGGGGGAGAGAAAGATCGACATCTGTATACCTGTTTCACCACCTGTGAAGCGACTCCCCTGCAGGTGGGGATCAGGGGCTCGAATCCTCAGGCCACGTGCACTTAACCCCCTGCGCTACCGCCAGACTCCCCGTTCTTACTTTTTCTATTGGCTTGCTATCACCTACCTTCAAAGAATGTTCTTACGAACTTGAAGGGCAAGAACGAGTGTGAAGACCCATTTTCAGATGGCAGTTTTTTATTTTTAATTAGGCTAATAAAATCATGTTATCATTTGGCACTACTGACTAACCAAGTTTAATTTTGCTAATTTATCCCAGGGTATTCTACAATTTTAGTCAAGATATACCAGTGATCATCAAATTTTCTAAAATTTATGTATTTCTCCTATTAGTCTGTATTCTAAACATTTTTTAACCTAGTGGGCTGACATGCATTTTTATTTGTTTTTAAACAATATTTATTTATTTATTCCCTTTTATTGCCCTTGTTTTATTGTTGTAGTAATTATTATTCTTATTGATGTTGTTGTGGTTGGATAGGACAGAGAAATGGAGAGGAAGGGAAAACAGAGGGGGAGAGAAAGATAGACACCTGCAGACCTGCGTCACCACTCGGGAAGCGACTCTTCTGCAGGTGGGGAGGCGGGGGCTCGAACCGGGATCCTTACTCCAGTCCTTGTGCTTTGCGCCGCCTGCGCTTAACTTGCTGTGCTACCGCCTGACTCCCACATTTTTTTTTAACTTAATATTTAGCATTTTTACTCCTTCCTTCCTTCCTTCCTTCCTTCCTCCCTCCCTCCCTCCCTCCCTCCCTCCTTCTCTTCTTTCCTTCTTTACCTTCAGGTTTATCGTTGGGGCTCAATGTCTGCACCACGAATCCACTGCTTCTGGAGGCCATTTTCCCATTTTTGTTGCCCTTGTTTTAGTTATTATTGCTGCTGCTGCTGTTGTTGGATAGGACAGAGAAATTGAGAGAGGAGGGAAGACAGAGGGGGAGAGAAAGACAGACACCTGCAGACCTGCTTCACTGCTTGTGAAGCGACCCCCCTTGCAGGCGGGGGGGGGGGGGGGGGGCCTTGGACCGCGCTACTTGCACTGGTCCTTGCAATTCGTGCCATGTGCGCTTATTAACCTGCTGCGCTACCACCCAGCCCCCAACATTTGGAATTTCTTAATGGGATTTTCTTCCTTGGCGTCAGGTTCTCGTACATGCCTGATATGTTGCTGAGTGGCCTCTCTGGAGCCATTAAAAAAACAAAAAAACCACCATTGTGCTATTTATTATTGATAGAGTTTGAGAGAAATTGCGAAGGGGGAGAGGAGGAGATAGAGAAGTAAAGGGAGACACCTGCAGCACTGCTTCACCGCTCGTGAAGTTTTCCCGTCGCAGGTGGGGACTAGGAGCTTGAGCCTGGATCGCTGAGCACTGTAACGTGCGCTGTGCCAGGTGCGCCACCACTGGGTTCCCCACCCCCCAACTCATTATCATCATTTACCATTATTATTTACCAGAGCAGTTGTTAACTCTGCTTCATTGTGGTGCTGGACATTGAACCTGGGATCTCAGACAGACAGACACACACACACACACACACACACACACACACACACACACACACACACACACCCCCACCCAGCACAGCTCTACCATATGGAGCCCCCCTGGTACAGTGTTGGGACTTCAACCTAGAGCCTCATTCATAGCAGGGCGCTGGCTTTACCAGGTGAGCTGTCTCCCAGGCACCGCCTGCTTGCTTGTTTGTTTTTAATTGAAGCCCTCAGAGAGGTGGGGGAGTGAAGTAAGCACATTCCTTGCACAGGCATACTTGGGCTTGATGGCCCAGCACAGCATATGATTGAACCGTGCTCTGCTGTGTGTGTTTGTCTCTCTTTCTCTCTCTCTCTCTCTCAAGATAAATACATCTTATTATTTTTTTTTACACAGAAGTAACTCATTTATAACATGATAATAGGTTTCAATGTGTATCATTATCTGTATTTACCATATACTATATTTACCACTAAAAGTTTGATTCAAAGATATATTTTTAAAGTTGAATTTTTTCTGGCTCAGATAAATTCCATTAAGATTTTGTATTCACTTCGTTTTGGGCCTGTCTCTTGCTTTCCCCTTTTCATCAGTATTGAAGCTAGTTAGTATAACTTTAAAAAGAGATGGGCTAAATGGAGACACACAGACATTTGTCCTCATCTCTTTAATGTAATATCAATCATTTTTAATTTCAGGAATTATCTGTGTACTGGCCTGTTGTTAGTCCTGACTGTATGGAATCACCTTGTGTTTTCCTAGTTTCTGTGGTGTCCTTCTAAAAAGCAACTCAGCCTACCCAGACTCTCTGGAGTTATGTAGAAATAACTGAAAGATTTCCGCAAGAAGCCTGCGAAATAGCATGTTATGTAACATGACGCTAACTATTAATGCTCACTGCTTCTTGAAATATTGTAGCAACGATTGGCAAGTAGATGAGCATATCTTTAATATTAAAGCCCCATTACATGTCTGTTCTTTATAAACTACAGCACAATTTGTCACTCAGGGTTATTCATGATTCTCTGGATAAAGTTATATATATATATATATATATATATATATATATATATATAACTTCCAAGTGTAGTGCCAAGACTACCTTAAATTTTTAAAATTATATTTATTTATTTATTTATTTATGTATTGAATAGAGACAACCAGAAATTAAGAGGAAGGGGGAGTTAGAGAGGGAGAGAGACAGCCCTACTTCACCACTCACGAAACTTTCTTCCTGCAGGTGGGGGCTTGAGCCCAGGTCCTTGCACATTGTAACATGTATGCTCAACCAGGCGCACCACCACCTGGCCCCCCTTTCTTTAAATGTAAGATGGCATATCTTTGTATTACTTAATTGGTAGTCCTTTGGGGGCAGAAAGCCTTTGCTGTTTATTACTCATTCTCACATAAGTTGAGAAACAGCTATTTGTCTTGGACAGTGTAAGAGCAGGACTTTCCAACTCACATGTGGGCAGGAATCTCAGTTGTGGCCCTTACAGTTTAGAATCATTCCTGAAATAGTGGGACTGGAGGATCGTTCTCCAGGTAGAGTCTTGCTGTGCATGGCGTCTGTATTTGAGCACTCGCACCACACGAGCCATGGATGGCATCAGGTAAAGCTCTGGCCTTGTGGTGTATTTCTTTCTTATGATAGGAATGAGAAAAATGACTTGGGTGTGGTAAGGTATACAAGATTTCAGCTTGCCAAGAGATTATTTATTTATTAGGAAATGGAAATATATGCTGAGAACTGTTACAGAAAATAGGCACTTCATAGGTTGAAAATATAGTTGATTGGCATTAAATATGGCAAGTGGGAAAGTATTTCATCACAAGAGTGTACTGTGGTCTGTAAAAGAATAGTAATATCTAGTCAGGGAAAAATAGAATTTCATCTAAGAGGATTGCTACTGTTTAATAGTCTTTGTCTAACAATGTTCCATCTAAGGAGAAATATAATGCAGAACTCTCTCTGTAGGAATCTTTGCAATACATGCTTCTCGTTTGTATCGTCCACATGTGGACAGTAGCCACCAGCTACTTGGAATACTTTGAATGGAGCTCGTGTGACTGAGCCCGTGAGTTCAGCATTCTATTTAATTTTAATTAACTGATCTAGCAACATTTGCCTTGTGGCTGCTGTGTGGGACAGCACCGTCATGGCAGTGCTTCCCAGACGTGCTGACGAGAAGGAAGGGCAACATTTAGACGTGAAGCTGATCTGTTATCACCTGTGAGCTGGTGTTAGTACGTGGAGGCATTTCCTGATCCTTTATCTTGGGCCTTGTCCAGGGGGTGATGTCTTCTCCCATAGCAAGCAATGGACCGACGAGTCTTTTGGAAGTGGCTTTGTGGGGGCACTGACTTCATCAGATACCTTTCAGGGCTTGTCGTGTGACTAGAATCTCAGCAGCTCTTTCCTCTTGCATGTTCACCTGCTATGCTATCTCGTGGATCCTTCTTCCCCTTGATCTGACCACGAACCTTAATGAGGAAGCAGTGTCTTCATGGGTTGTGCTAAAGGTGGGCTGTGTGTGTGTTTTTTTCCAGCTGCTAGCTAGACATTCCCCTGGAATACTGACACATGCTCAATCCAATTCCCTGAATCACATTTACATTGTATGCTTCAGGCTCTTTGGGGATGAAGGAGAGAAATTTGTAAAGAAAATTACAAGTGAAGCATGGAGCAAGTACAATAATCTTCAGCGTCTGAAAGACAGTTAAAACTTTCACTCCACACTTGTTCACAGGTGTTGAATATTGATGAGAAAAGGTATCTTTGGATGACAGTCTACTTTGACGGTTAGTTAAAAGATGAATGGACAGGGTCGGGCAATGGCGCACTGGGTTAAGCGCATATGGCACGAAGCACAAAGACCCGGGCAAGGATCCCAGTTCGAACCCCAGGCTCCCCACCTGTGGGGCGGGGGGGGGGGCAGTTCACAAGTGGTGAAAAAGGTCTGCATGTGTCTTTCTCTCTCCCTATCTTCCCCTCCCCTCTCAATTTCTCTCTGTCCTATCAGAAAAAAAAAGGTGAATGAACTGTAGGGAATATTGTGCATACGGGTATGTCGTATTCTTCTGTCTTCATGATAGTCATACTAAATTATGACTTGGCTTTAGAGACACTGCCCTCTCTTGAAAAGAGCACTCTAGTTAAGCATTGTTTATTTAAGTTTTGGGGAGGTCAGAGATTTACTTTTTTTTTTTTTTTTTTTTTTTTGCCGCCAGGGTTATTGCCAGGGCTTGGTGCCTGCACCACAAATCCACTGCTCCTGGAGGCCATTTTTTCCTTTTGTTACCCTGATTGTTTTTTTTTTACCATTGTTGTGGTTATTGTTATCGTTGTTATTGATGTTGTTGTTGTTGAATAGGACATAGAGAAATGGAGAGAGGAAGGGAAGACAGAGAGGGGGGAGTGATATATGTTTCTGTTCACCCCACACCCTTGATACTATAGTCATTTAGTTAAAAAGAAAAGGGGGAATTGTCGTATGCTTTACATTGGTTTGTTCTAGCCCTCCCCCGCCAAGAGAATTAGATCAATCCAGTTAATTTCGCGGGCCCACTTGGCCCCGCCCCGAAGGAACCCCGCGAGAGTTCTGGAGTTCTTGAGTTTGAGAGGAAGGGAGAATGCTTGTGCCGCCGCAAAGAGACAGCAGAGTTCTGTTTGGTGATTAGTTTGTCTTAGTTTATGAATCGTTGTTCCTGAATAAAGAAATACAGCTTCCCTGCCCAGCCTTTGTCTCCGCGTCTCTGTTACCCGCCCGTGAAGCAAGCCCGGCCAGCAAGAGCCTCCGAATTTTAACAACAGGGGAGAAAGATAAGACACCTGCAGACCTGCTTCACCGCCTTTGAAGCGACTCCCCTGCAGGTGGGGAGCTGGGGGCTCAAACCGGGATCCTTCTGCCAGTCCTTGCGCTTTGCGCCACCTGCGCTTAACCCGCTGCGCTACTGCCTGACCCCCCCAGAGATTTACTTCCAAACGTGCATATTTCATTACAACTTACTTATTGCATTCTGGCTTGCTTGCATCATTTACATTCTGCTTTTCTGTGTGCTGCCTTATTCTCTAGATCTGCCTATTTTTCGCATGGCTTATCCCTGGTGTAATTAACCAGTAGTCTCAGTAGAGTGCTAATATATTTGTTTCATAAAAGTTCTAGAGTGAAACAGTTTTTGAAAGGAAACTCTTTCCTTTAGTGGGTTTCCCAAGACCTTTCATTGAATAAAATGGATCTAGTGAGACCTTACTCCTCACGCCTAAATAAGCTGCCATCTTAGCTGTATAATGTTGTCACACAAAGCTTATCATAAGTTGCCAAAAGAAAATTTGTAACTTGGTACTAGTAAGTTTTATATTGTAACTACTGAATCTTAATTCTCTAAGGGGCTCATTAATGTAAGCTCTATGAAGACAAGAAGGGATTCTGTTTTTTTTTTCTTTATTGGGATTAATGGTTTACAGTCCATAGTAAACTACAGTATTTGTACATGTGTAATGTTTCTCAGTTTTCCACATGTTCAACAGTTCAGTGACCTCTAGGTCCTCCTCTGCCATCATGTTCCAGGACCTGAACACTGACTGCCTGACCCTCCCCTGTTTTTTACTTTGGTACAATACAGTGCATTTTTATTTTTTAAGTCCATAGATATATCTCCAACTCATAGGCCAGCACCTAGATCGTAGAAGTTAATCATCCAACTGTATTTTGAAAATATATATGTGATTTCAATTTATATCGTTTTTACTATTTATTTTCTTTGTCAGAACATTGCTCAGCTCTGGTTTATGGTGGTGCAGGAAATTGAACCTGGAATTTAGACGTTTTATTTATTTATTTATTATTGAATAGAGACAGAGAAATTGAGAGGGGAAGATAGAGAGGGAGGGAGACACCTGCAGCTCTGCTTCCCCACTCATGAAACTTTCCCCCTGCAGGTGGGGACCAGGGGCTTGAACCTGGATCCTTGCACACTGTAATGTGTGTGCTTTTCCCGGGATTTTGGAGCCTCAGAAATGAGAGTCTCTTTACATAACCATTATGTTATATACTCCCATCCTTAAATTGGTTTTTGTTTAAAGTCAAATCAAATATAAGTACAACGTAAATACTATGCTTACTACCCAAGTGATTATTTATTTCTACTTCTGCGTTTTCTCCCTGAACCTTCCCTTCTTTTTATTAATCCGTAGAAATGCTGTCCATTATGGTAGCCACTACTCCCAACATTCAGGACTTAAAATGTGGCCAGTAGGAATGGAGATATACTGTCAGTGTGACATATATACTGGGTTTCAGAGACTCAGTAACAAAAAACATAAACTATCTTACTCATTTAGAAATATAATTCCTGGGGCTGGGTCGTGGCACACCTGGTTACACATATTACCATGCGTGAGGACCCCAGCTCTAGCCTCCGGCCCCTACTTGCAGGACGGAAGCTTCATGGGCAGCGAAACAGTGCTGCAGGTGTTGCTCTCTCTGCCTCATTTATTTATTAATGAGAAAGATGGGATTTCATTTATTAATCAGAATGATAGGAGGATTTAAGATTTCATTTATTGGGAGTTAGGCGGTAGCACAGCGGGTTACGCGCACATGGTGCAAAGTGCAAGGGCCGGCGTAAGGATCCGGGTTTGAGCCCCCAGCTCCCCACCTGCAGGAGGTCGCTTTGCAAGCAGTGAAGCAGGTCTGCAGGTGTCTGTCTTTCTCTCCCTCTCTGTCTTCCCCTCCTCTCTCCATTTCTCTCTGTCCTGTCCAACAACAACAGTTATGACAACAATAGGAACTACAACAAGCACAACAAGGGCAACAAAATGAGAAAAATAGCCTCCGGGAGCAGTAGGTTCGTATTGCAGGCACTGAGACCCAACAGTAACCCTGGAGGCAAAAAAAAAAAAAGTTTTATTTATGAGATTATTTCATTTACTTAAGATTTATTTAAATTTTTTAATATTTATTTATTTTCCCTTTTGTTGCCCTTTTTTATTGTTGTTGTAGTTATTGTTGTTGTTATTGATGTCGTCGCTGTTAGGACAGAAAGAAATGGAAAGGAAGGGAAAACAGGGGAAAGAAAGATAGACACCTGCAGGTGGGGAGCCGGGGGCTCAAACCGGGATCCTAATGCCATCCCAGCTCTTTGCGCCACGTGAGATTAACCCGCTGCTACCGCCCGACTCCTTTCATTTACTTATTAATGAGAAAGGTAGGAGGAGAGAGAAAGAAGCAGACATCTCTCCGGTACATGTATTGCTGGGAATTGAACTCAGGACCTCATGCTTGAGAGTCCAATGCTTTATTTGGTGCCCCATTTCCCAGACCACTCTTTAATTATCTCCCCCTGTTCTCTTAATTTCTCTGTCTCTATCCAAAATAAATAAATATCTTTTTTAAAATTACAGATTAAAAAGTTATTACATCCTGAAGTGATAGTATTTTTCTTCTGTTGGGTGAAACCAAAATTTAAGTTAATTTGCTTCTTTTTTGATTTACTTTTTAAATATGACTACTGAAAAATTAAAAACTATATGGCTCTATTTGCTGACTGTGAACAATGTTGATCTAGTCTTAGAAATTGTAGGTGTTGAATGTATGTAGGGGTAGATTTCAAAGAGTTTTACACGAATGTCTTTGGTGGAAAGGAAATTTGCAAGTTCCAGTTGTGACTTAGGGAAGTGGGTGCTCAGATGGTCTTGATCAAATTAAAAAAGATCAAAATTAATTCACCAGCTCAAGTCTAAAATATAAAATCCTGCTACCAGTTAGATTCCTAGCATAGTCACCCGCCTTGAGGTCAGAATGGGGGCAGCGAGGCAGTGGACATGATAAAGCCACAGTTTTGAACTTATCTGTCTGAATTGTCTGAATTCATTTGAAAGTAGTCACAGTGGTGGTGGATGACATGCTTATTGATAGCAGTTAATGTTATTTTTTATTCTTTGGGGGAGATGGACTCTTCAGTGGGAAGGAGCAGGAAACAGGTTTTTTTTGTTTGTTTTTGTTTTTGGGTCTCTTCCTATGGCTGTCTGCAAGTTCTTTCTCTTCTATTCAATTTTAAGATGGTAGGCAGTGAACACCCAACTTCTTCACTGTTCCCTCAGGCTAACTGCACCTCTGCCTTTTGGCTCAGTGGGCCAGGCATTTCTGCCTCTAGCTTTGTGTTCCCCTCTAACTGACTGGAAACCCCGTCTAATCCATAGCGGTGTCTCCTGTAACACAGTGAACTCTGGAGGATGATGCTGTCCTATAAAGCAGAGTCTTCTAGGACGTATATATAAGTAGATACTATTCTCCTTAAGCTAATACAAACACTTAGTTTGCTAAGTGGTTAGTCCACATGGCTGGTTTAAGTCATTATCAGGTCTATTCCAGTTTTTTTTTTCCCCCCTTGACAGCTAGAATAAGTTTTGAAAAATAAAGTGGAGGACTACTTTATTTAGGTCATACAGTTTTTTAGAAATTTTTATTTATTGTGGATTTAAAAGTAGTGATGTAGTGCAATAGCACATCTATAAAAAACTGGCTTTCATCTAGTCATCTTAATACTCACCCATCTGACCTCTGTTTTTGGAGAAAGTAGATCAGAAAATTCATGGCACTTAGCGGTCGAGTGAGGAGACCTGTGACTTTAGCTGACAGCTGTCACCTGAAAACTACAGACCTAGAGACCCTCTCAGGTGTTACGCCAGCAGTTCTGACAGCGAACAGGACTCTTGTTTACATTTTCCATAAGCAGAATTCTCCTCTTGTTAGGAGTGTGTTACTGTAGGGCAGGCAGAAACTGAACTTTTGTCAGTCTTGCTGCTAAGTTCTCAGCCGTGCTGGCCGGCCCACTGTTCATTCATTCCCAGGCTCACGTAGAGGTGTGTCGGCAGGATTTATGAGTGAGTCTGCTTATAACATCCCTTCGGAAATTCTTCAGCAAGATACTGTTTTCCGTGTTGACCAGTATCACACAATGCTTAGTGTGTTTATGAAGGAGGGGGAAAATGAATTAAATTCCAAAGATGTTTAAGATTTCGGACATTTTTCTTACGTGAATTAGTTCTTTATTAGGCTGTTGATTTAATAAGCATTCACCAAAAACACTTTCCTGTTTTGATTGTTGCAGTACTCTTTAAAAATGGTTATTTTAGGGAGTCACAGCAGGTTAAGTGCACGTGGTGAAAAGCATGGGTACTGGTGTTAAGGATCCTGGTTCGAGCCCCCGGCTCCCCACCTGCAGGGGAGTCGCTTCAAAGGTGGTGAAGCAGGTCTGCAGGTGTCTGTCTTTCTCTACCCCTCTCTGTCTTCCCCTCCTCTCTCCATTTCTCTCTGTCCTAGCCAACAACGACGACATTAATAACAACAACAATAATCACTACAACAACACAACAAGGACAACAAAAGGGAATAAATAAATATTTTTAAAAAGTGGTTATTTTACTCTGACACAGACTCTCCTAGGAACTGTGAATAAATCACAGAGCATCCAGTAGTCCGTAGCTCCTGCTGGGCAGTAAATACTGGGGTGACATCGCGCCCCTTCTGCCTCCAGCCTACTTCTGTTGCAGAGACGTTAAGGCAAAGACGGGGGCTGCGTGGACTCTTGGGACTTTCTTCTGTCAACAGAATTTTCCTTTCTGGGGAGTATTTTTCATTCCCATTTTAGTAAGAGCAGACTCCCCGCTGTCCCGCCTGCGAGAGTATCTCTCTGAGTGGTCGGGTGGGTTTCTGGTTCACCACCAAGGCTGCGATTGGGCTTCCTTTGCCAGCAGTTCAGACCAGCGACCGTGGGCCCAAAGCCACGGATGAAACTGACTGACTGCTTCAGAGAATGAAAGCTTTGCTCTGGGTCTCTTTTCTGAATCTTGTGTACTTCTGCTATTAAACGTAATGGGATTATGCATTTATTATATCGTCTGCAAGCTAGATTTCCAATACAGACACGTTCTTATCTGATGCTTCTGATACTGTTACCTAGTTATCTGCGGACTGTAAATATCTTAATTCATATGAAATGACTGATTTTGGTATTTGTATAGTCCTTCAGTCAGTTTAACTCAGTTGAGCTTTTCACAGCCCTCGGTGCCGAGGCTGCTCATCTGATGACACAGCTCAGGGGAGAAGGCTAAGGGCGGCCTGCTGGTAACCAGAGCATCGCCAGGGCTTCAGTTCAGCAGATGGGCTGCTCGCTATATTCATACATCCGCTTGCCTGCTGTGGCAGCTGCTGCTGCTTCACGTTGTGTTCTTTTGTTCTGTTCCATCCAAGAATGGAATGCTAGGAAGTGTAGTGAATGGATTAATTTAAGGCTAAGGTTAGTGTTTTGCTTGCTTTCTAAATAACCAATCATAATAATGCTGCTAGTAGAAGCTAGTGAGATTCTCTTAAAGGGAACTAGATTTATAAAATACAGCTCAGCAAGGGGGCTAGTTGAGTGTTGCTGGCAGAAGCCAAATTCAAATGTATAAAATACTAGCTTTTTTTTTAATCGTTTGTTTCTAATTCTTTGTTTTCTTCTTCTTCTCTCCTCCCTATCTCCCACTCCCTTTTAGGACTTATATCCAGACTTTGCCTGACACTGCCGAGTCCAAGAGAATTAAAGAAAGATGGAACGCCATGAAGAAGATTAGTTAAGGATTATAGGCTTTGAGGACAAACACCTCAGTGAAGCGAAGCACAGACAAGCGCCCGAGCTGTAGTGTGGAGGAGTTGTGTGTTGGAAGAAGATGGCGGATCCAGGAATGATGAGTCTGTTTGGCGAGGATGGGAATATTTTCAGTGAAGGCCTCGAAGGCCTC
Organism: Erinaceus europaeus; assembly: GCF_950295315.1. Taxonomy (NCBI): domain Eukaryota; kingdom Metazoa; phylum Chordata; class Mammalia; order Eulipotyphla; family Erinaceidae; genus Erinaceus; species Erinaceus europaeus. Next base: position 44,105 of record NW_026647735.1, read on the forward strand.
GGAGAATGTGGCTACCCCGAAAACGCCGTGAATTCCGTGGGTCAGCAGATGTCGCTAGACCAAGGCTTTGCCTCTCTGCAGCCAGCCCTTCACCACCCCTCCACTAGTCAGAATCAAACCAAGTTGACCCATTTCGATCACTATAATCAGTATGAACAAAAGCTGCATCTGATGGATCAGCCGAACAGGATGATGAGCAGTGGCCCCGGGAACGGACTGGCGTCCCCTCACTCGCAGTACCACACCCCTCCCGTCCCCCAGGTCCCTCACGGCGGCGGCGGCGGCGGCGGCGGCGGCGGCCAGCTGGGAGTCTACGCCGGCATGCAGAACGAGAGGCACGGGCAGTCGTTTGTAGACAGCGGCTCCATGTGGGGACCCCGGGCCGTTCAGGTGCCGGACCAGACCCGAGCCCCTTACCAGCCGCCGCCGCCGCAGCCCCCGCCCCCGCCCCCGCCGGCCCCGGCAGGGCCCCCAGCACAGGCCCACCCTCCGCACGTGCAGCAGATGGGCGGCTACCTGGCGCGCGGGGACTTCCCCATGCAGCAGCACGGCCAGCCGCAGAGGCTGAGCCAGTTCTCCCAAGGTCAGGAGGGCCTCAGTCAGGGCAACCCTTTCATCGCCACCTCAGGACCCGGCCACTTGTCCCATGTGCCCCAGCAGAGCCCCGGCCTGGCACCTTCTCTGCGGCACTCGGTGCAGCAGTTCCACCACCACCCCCCGACTGCTCTCCATGGAGAATCCGTTGCCCACAGTCCCAGATTCTCCCCTAATCCTCCTCAGCAAGGGGCCGTTAGGCCACAAACCCTTACTTTCAGCTCTCGGAGCCAGACAGTCCCCTCACCTACTCTAAACAACTCAGGGCAGTACTCTCGATATCCTTACAGTAACCTAAATCAGGGATTAGTTAACAATACAGGGATGAATCAAAATTTAGGCCTTACAAACAATACTCCAATGAACCAGTCCGTACCAAGGTACCCCAATGCTGTAGGATTCCCGTCGAACAGTGGTCAAGGACTAATGCACCAGCAGCCCATCCACCCCGGTGGCTCACTTAACCAAATGAATACACAGACTATGCATCCTTCACAGCCTCAGGGAACTTACGCCTCTCCGCCTCCCATGTCACCCATGAAAGCAATGAGTAATCCAGCAGGTACTCCTCCTCCACAAGTCAGGCCTGGCAGTGCGGGGATACCAATGGAAGTCGGCAGTTATCCAAATATGCCCCACCCTCCACCATCTCACCAGCCCCCTGGTACCATGGGAATTGGACAGAGGAATATGGGCCCCAGAAACCTGCAGCAGTCTCGACCTTTTCTGGGCATGTCCTCAGCACCAAGGGAACTGGCTGGGCACATGAGACCCAACGGTTGTCCTGGCGTTGGCCTCGCAGATCCACAGGCCATCCAGGAGCGGCTGCTGCCTGGCCAGCAGCATCCCGGTCAGCAGCCTTCTTTCCAGCAGTTGACAACCTGCCCTCCAATGCAGCCTCACCCGGGCCTGCACCACCAGTCTTCACCCCCACACCCGCATCACCAGCCTTGGGCACAGCTCCACCCATCACCCCAGAACACCCCGCAGAAAGTGCCTGTGCCTCAGGTAAGGCAACCTTGATTGTGCATGTAAATTGCTCTAGTGGGGTCTTTAAATTCTGTGGAAAGCTTTTTAGTTTTGAGTTGATGGTTTTTTTTGTTTTTTTTTGGTAAGCTGGTCTAGCATATCTTGTCTTTTCCCTTCCCCGAATTGAGCTGGTGCTAAGGATGTGTAGGTAACTAAAATGGGTCCCTACAGTAGTCAGCAGAGACAGGTTCTGTGTTCAGAGTGAGTTCACGTTGTTAGCGGTAGACTATGCTACTTTTTTTTTTTTTTTTTTTTTGCCTTTGGGAAGCTGTAAAACGGTTTCTTCTGTAACATATATTTTGCCAACTGTTGCATACTAGCGTGAACTTAATTGCAAACTGTGGATTATCACAGTAAACAGGAATTCACAGAAAGTGTTCAGTCTCTGAGATTTGGGTATGTGACATTCAAACAGGAGGAGCTTGTCTTTTCATAAACTTGGATTTAGTGTCCTGTAGAACTCGGACGCCAGTAGATTGAGGTTTGAAGCTCCGACAGTCGTCACAGAGACATCTCTCTACGAGAGACGTTTGTGTGAACCCTAGATCTAGAAAAAACATTAGTATTTCCATGTGTAGATCACTGTTAGTGCTATTAAAAATAAACACTGAAATTCAGTTATGGTGACAGCCCAGAGTGTGGATGGTACAGTAGGTTACTTTGCAAGACTTGTTGTTAATGAGTTTATAATAATGTAAGAGAGACATGACTGTGTGTGAAAATATAAAGGAGGGGGAAGTTTGCACATTCATGATCAACATGGCAGGTGTCCAGAGAGAGAGAAAGTATGTAGGTGCTTGGAATTTGGCTTGGAAAAGCAAACCTTTCAGTTGGGGGAAAGGCTCGCTATAATCAAGACATGGGCCCGTGGAGAAGCAATTACAGAATCCGGAATGCCTTCCTTCTGTACCCCAACAAAAATTTTGGTCCCCACTTCCACAGGGGGAAATACAATAGGGGGAGATGACTTGGGGAGAACCATTGTAGTTTCTGCAGGAGGAGAATGGGGAACACAACTCTGGTGGTGGGGATAGTATGGAATTATACCCCATTCGCTTATAATTTTGTAAATCAGTATTAAATCACCGATAAACAAATAAACAAACAAAAAACAGAACAAAAACCAATTGAGGTTGCTGCAGTGCAGGGCTGGTGGTGGAGGTGTTTGTTGTAGTCTGTCTTAAGGAATTTGTACTTCAGTGGGCATGTAAGTCCCCCCCCCCCCCCAGCTGCCCTCCTCAGATTTCATTTTGAACATCTTGTAAAGGAGATGTAAAGTCTTGGGGAAGCAGAGACTTGAGTGCCAGAGAAATGTTTAAATTGCAGCTCAACTCCTTAGTAGACATGTTCTGGAAATAGAACTCCAGATGTCGCCTCAGGGCAGACCAGTCTGAGACGGTGCTGTAGACAGAAGGTGATGTCTTTGTGGAACTGGGAAGGGTTGGTCCGAGTTGAAAGGACAGTGGATGTAGACTTAAGAGAGAATAGTGACCAAAGAACACACAGTGTGACTGCAGTGTAGGTGCTAGAGAGTGGGAAAGAAAACTGTCTGGTCCCTGGCAACGCTCAGCCATCATGGTTAGCAGTTGAGTCTGGATGGGTGCATGTCTGTGACTTGTAGGGAGAGGCTTTGTGTAGTAGGGACTGCAGGGCCAGGGGACTGACTGTACAGCCCTATCTCAGGTGCCTGAAGAATCCAGAGACCGGAGTCTTTGACAGCACAATGCACGCAGGAGATGAGAATCACCTGGAGGGCAAGTTCAGAATGCCATTCCGTTAATTTGCACACCTCATGTAAAAAGGTAGTGTATTGCTCAGTGTATTGCTCTCCGTGTTAGAGGCCAACTCCCAAGTTTCTGATTATATTTACACTACACAGGTCTGCTCGGGTGTCTTGAGTTCATGGATCATGCTTCCCGTTAGGCAAATTCTCATCAAGTATTTAGGCTCTGCAACACTGTGTTTTCAGAATAAGCGTATTTTGGATACAGTTGTTCCCCCTTCAGGGGGCTGGGTGGTGGCCCACCTGCTTGAGTGTACATGTTACCGTTGTTCCCCATTCGTTAATTTGGTCCTGAAATTTAGTCATAGTGATAAGAGAGGAGGAACAGCAGGTTTTTCTTTCTTTTTTTTTTTTTCTTCTTTCTTTCTTTTTTTTTTCTTCCTTCAATGTTGGTGGGGGTCCAGCTAGAACCTGAGTTGTATACAGTGAATTAATTGCTGCCCCCAGAAAAAAGTTTACAGGCCCATTAGATAAACTGATAGGGGGACTCAGCGTTGTGTTTCCCACTAGGAGATTTAAATATTAAAAAAAAAAAAAGACCTAGAAGATTCAGTGGAGCAACATTTCCTGTTTTCTGTCTTCCCATGATAACTTATAAGTATAAAACGTAATCTTTCTATGGGAAAATACTTTCCTTGTAATCCTCAAGTAGAGTCAGTGTTCTACTGAAATTCTCCCCGTTCACCCAGTAAATACAAAATACATGAGTAAATTAATTGGAAATTACTAAATACACCTTATGGAAAAAGTAGTCATACATCTCAGACTTCATTCATGCAAATTGTGATCAGCAGAGAATAGTAAGGGGTAGCTGTATCTGTGAATACTACTCTCGACACATTGAACTTTGATACTTCTAAAGATGCCTTGGTGGAAATGGAGTCAGCAGAACATCTCTGCAGAAAATCTTGCTTTGACTAAGTGTCATTTAGGAATTGTTCTAAGCAGACCACATTCAGAGAATTGGCCTCCTTTCTGATAGCAAGAAATAAGGCAGGAGAAAGAGACCCTACTCCACTCCTGGAGCCGCCCCCCCCCCACCCCTCACCCCCCCCCGCAGGTGGGGACCTGGGGCTTGAACC